>NC_048300.1:131744396-132014800 GCF_013100865.1 Trachemys scripta elegans | reverse complement strand
CAGCCCACTTCTTCGGATCCACAAGAAGTGGGCTGTAGTCCACGAAAGCTTATGCTCTAATAAATTTGTTAGTCTCTAAGGTGCCACAAGTACTCCTGTTCTTTTTGCTACAAATTTAGGTATGCCTATTCCTTAAGAACAAAAATTTCCTAGCACATGCAGAGCACACCCCTTTGAAATTCACTTGAGCATGGAACCCTAATATAGGCATCTAATTGCCTATCAGATCAGTTAGACACAACAGGTATAGAAAATTCCACTATGGATCTCAGAATCAACCCTCCTTTTGAGCAGGATGTCAGACACTTGTGTTGAGTGGCAAAGAGGTCTATTGTGGGATTGTTCCAGCCCATGAAGATGTCTGTAAGTATCCTACTCACTGTTTAAGAGAAAACACCTGGTAAGATTGTCCACTACTAGTGTGTTCTGCAATCCAGGTAAATGTATTGCCGCTAGTTTTATTCGATGGATGATGTGCCAGTTCCAGAGTTTGATTGATTCCTGGAAGAGTGAGGAGGACCTGATCTCACCTTGTTTGTTGATGTAAAACATGGTGGTCATGTTGTCGGCCATTATTTGGCCCGACTGTCCTGATATCCAATGGAGAAAGGATTTGCAGGTCTTCCAAGTTTCAGGCACTGATGTGAATTCTCCTCTCTCAAGTGGGCCATAGCCTGTGTTATTTGTTCATCCATATGGACACCCCATCTTTGTAAGAATGCATCCGTGACTATCATCTTTGAAGGTAGAGATGCTCTGAATGGGACCCCTCCTTCCATCATCTCAGGGAGGATAGGACAAAGGGTGGGATGATGAGGGGCATGTCCAAGTGACATTTGGAAGGTGTGAAGACAAACTTCAATCAACGTACAAGAATTGGAGGTGAAGTCTGGCGTGCCACTTTATGAACATACAGGAGACCTTATGACCTAGAAGGGTGCAGCATTACCTCACATCAGTGTTTGCGTTTTTTCTAGCTGAATAATTAGGGAGATGAATCTGTCCTGAGGGAGATAAGCCTTGGATGTGGAGGAATCTAGGATCTAACCTCATGAAAAGGTCAAGCATAACATGCACAGCTTCTGAGATCTGATCAGATTTTCCCCACACCAGACAACTGTCCAGGTAAGGGTATATGCTGATACTGTGTCTTCTCAAGTGAGCTGCCACTACTGATAGCATTTTGGTGAATACCTTTGGTGCTGTAGAGAGTCCAAATGGTAGCACCCAGTATTGGTAGTGGTCCTGTTCCACCATACATCTCAGATACTTCCTGTGTGACAAAATGATGGAAAAGCAGAAGTATGCATTCTGAAGGTCAAGAGATGCAAACCAGTCTCCTGACTTCAGAGTCAGGGTTATCAATCCGAAGGTGATCATCTAGAATTTTAATTTGCAAATGAAAGTACAGACGTTCTGCAAGGCTAGGGTGGGTTGTCAACCTCTTTTTTTCTTCAGAATTAGGAAACAGTTGCTTTAGAAATCCTCTCTAAGGTGGAAGGACCTCTTCTATTGTTCTGAGAAAGAAGCATGAGAATCTCTTGACACAGATCCTCATGAAAAGGGACAGGGAAAGGGGATAAGGAGTAAGCATCCATGGACCATTGGTTGCTGGTGATAAGAGACCAAGTGTGCCTGAAGTGAGCTAAACGATTTCCGAAGATATCATCTATTTCTGGACTCAATGGAGGCAGGACACAACCTTGGCTGTCACATCAAAATACATGCTTCTGGGACAAGGAAGACTGGGAAGTTTGTGGCAGAGTAGTGGGCAGTCTTCTCCTGTGGAAACACTGTCATTTCCTGGGTGGTTCCAAATACCTTTGATGTAAAAGAATGGCTGGATTGGTTTCTGTGAGGGATACTGCTGTTTCATTTACTTCCTTTTAGAAGCTGGCTTGTGAGCTCTGAGGGAATGCAAGGTGGCTCATGAGTCCTTTTTCAGAGTGTGTAGAGACTCATCAGCTTCAGAGATAAACAATAGACTCCTTCAAAGGGCAAGTCCTCCACTGTGTCTAGACTTCCCTGGGGAAACCTGATCCCTGAAGCCACAATGGCCCACGCCTGACTACAGCCATTGCCATTGTTCTGGCAGCCATATCTGCTGCATTCAGCACTGCTTGGAGATTTGTTCTGGCCTTCACTGACTAGTGACATGAAGTTCTAATGAGTGTCATTGGGAAGTCTGCCTGCAAAAGCAAACAGTCTCTCACGAATCCAGGCTAATATGGCCTGATAATTGGCTATGCAGATCTGTAAGCTCTGCCTGAATAAATCTAGTCTCTTTTGCTCTCTCTCTTTTGGTATGGATTGGAGTTGTTTTTCCTTTTTGTTCACTGGTGTGACCACAACGGTAGAAGAATTCTGCATCCTTAGGAGACACCTGATATTTTTTATTTGCCATACAAAGAAATACTTGGTGCCAAGGCAGGTGTCTGCCACAGGGTACCGGCAGGATCCATATAGTTAATTGGGAGGGTTGGAGTATGTCAGAAAGAAAACATAAAATCATCACTGATAAAGTTTACAGATGACATAAAAAGGCGGGAGTGGCAAATAATGAAGAAGATAGGTCCCTGATTCAGAGTGATCTGGATCACTTGGTAAACTGGGCACAAGCAAACAATGAGTGTTTTAACATGGTGATATGTAAACATATATATCTAGGAACAAGAATTGCAGGCCATAATTATAGATGTGGGGACTCTATCTTGGAAGTAGTGACAGATGGGAGGTTGTGGTGGATAATCAGCTGAACGTGAGCTCCCAGTGCAATGCTGTGGCCAAAAGGGATAATGCAACCTGGGATGCATAAGCAAGGGAATCCTGAGTAGGAATAGGAAGGTTATTTTTCCTTTGTATTTGGCTCTGGTGTGACTTTTGCTGGAATACTGTGGTCCAGTTCTGGTGCCCACAATTAAAAAAGTATGTTGATAAATTGGAGAAGGATCAGAAAAGAGCCACAAGAATGATGAAGGGGGTAGAAAAGCTGTCACAGTGATAGATTCAAGGATCTCAATCTATTTAGCTTAACAAAGAGAAAGGTATAACACAATTCAATGGCTAGAAAATGAAGCCAGAGAAATTCAGACTAGAAAGATGACAAAATTATTGACAGTGCGTAATTAACCACTGGAAAAATTTAGCAAGGGTCAGGCTGGATTCTTCATCACTAACAAATTTTTAAATCAAGATTGGATGTTCTTCTGAAAAAAGACAGGCTCTAGGAATTATTTTGGGGAAAATTCTGTGGCCTGTGTTATAGAGGAGCTCAGAGTAGATGATCACAATGGTCCTTTCTGGCTTTGGAATCTATGTGTTTGTGTGTCTGATCTTGCAGCTCCTCAATATGGATTTGAAGGGCATCAACCATCCTTTTTAATAGTTCCTGGATGCTCTGATAATCATCCATTTGAGGGGTCGCAGTGGCACTATGACCTCACTGGGAAATTAAGAGGAAAGGATTCTCCGGGCCAGCAATGCAGCCTCCAGTGCAGGGATGGCAACCTTTCGCACGCGGCTTGCCAGGGTAAGCCCCCTGGCGGGCTGGCCCGGTTTATTTACCTGCTGCGTCCACAGGTTCAACCGATCACAGCTCCCACTGGCCGCGGTTCGCCATCCCAGGCCAATGGGGACCGCGGGAAGCGGCAGCCAGTACATCCCTCAGCCCGCGCCGCTTCCCGCAGCCCCCATTGGCCTGGAGCGGTGAACCGTGGCCCGTGGGAGCTGCGATCAGCTGAACCTGCGGACGCAGCAGGTAAACAAACCAGCCCGGCCCAGTGGGGGCCACCATGGCGGACCACATGCCAAAGGTTGCCGATCCCTCATTGCTCTCTCATTACTTTCTCCTCTATTTGTGATTGTGCAGGAACCAAGAGAGGCTGCTGTAGTCTCTGGGTACATAGTTCTGTAGAAGAAGCAGCCTTCTGGTGGTGGTGTTTTCCCTGGGCCCAAAGTTGCTCTGAGTCAACCAGGGACCTCAGCAAGACCACATGGACATTGGTGGGTAACAGCCTGGTGGTCAGAGGATAGAGAACCATGAGCCAGATTCTGTGGGACTCAATATCTTTCTCGTGAGGAGTATGTGGATCCTATATAAAATGTCAAAGGCTGCAATAACAGTCTGAGTGAATAAGTATGTTGCTGTAGTAAAATCTTTTCATCCTCCAATTCTGAAGATGAATCCAAAGAGAATGCATAGCTCAGACCCACGGTCAGTGCCGTGAGTTAGGGGAGGATGGTGCCTTGCTACTAGATATTGTTGGTGCCAACTGCAGTGCTGAAGTCAACAGCAAAGAAGATTGAGGCTCTGGGTGAATCTGCAGGTCCATTGTTGTCAAATATCTAAATGGTACCATGTGGGGCGTCACGGATGGCTGCACAGGATCCAGGTTGTGTCAAAGTGGCATAGCAATCTCCACCACAGTGATTATGCACTGCCCCAACTAACTTTGTTCCAGTGCCGGAATGGCTGGTGCCAGGGCCCTTGAAGTAGTTGGTGCTGGGGTTTTTCCCAACGTTCCAGTTTTCAGTACCAGGTGTTTTGATGCTGTACAGCTGGAACTAGTATGAGACTGATGTTCAGCGGGAACTGTTCTGGGCCATGATGTGTCAGATGCTGTTTAGTGCCACAGGGAGGTCTTCTTATAGAAAACCCTAGTGGACCACCTGTCCTGGAACTTCTAGCCTCCTAAGATCTATCTGAGGACAACACTGTCATCGTAGTCATGATTCAAGTTGGGGTTCTCAAAAAACCCTCACGTGCACTCTGTGGCTCAAAAGGAGGGGTCTAGTAGCCTAGCTTGGAAGTAGATTTCATTGACTTGGCCATCAGGAAGACCTGAAGGTCGGCCTTCCTGGCCTTCCTAGCTCAGGAGCAGAAGGACATGCAGATTGCACATTTACTGAGAACATGCAATTATCCCAGACAACAGAGGCACTTCGAATGTCCACCTGATGCTGAGATAGCTCCCTCGCAAGACGGGCAGCATTTAAACCCAGGTGAACAGGATGGCACCATATCAACCATTAAATTCTAACAACTGAAGGCGGTTAGCTAACAAAGTACTAAAACTACTAATTATGTTACAAGACTAAAGGTAAAAATCTGTTAAATAAGCTATAAAGTAGGCTGACAGTCTCTCAGACTGTTGGGCTCAATCCCAAAGTTGTGAGGCAGAGACAGGAACTGAATGGCAACAGGTGCATCTCACTCACATACCCCCTTGCAGAGGTGCATGAAGTCTGAAGAGTACACGTGTACTCTACAGATACTGCTGGCCAAAAGACTCCAATCTCTAGCACATGAGACGCATGTGCACCATCAGTGAATGTGCATATGGACAAACGTTCAACAATTTTCACAGACTAAATTCACTATATCTAGTGAAATTTCCCCAAACACATCAAAAGTGCTCGTCCCTACCACAGCAATGAGCACAGTATAAATGTTTGTATTTGTGTGTGTTTACCTATATATACTGTTCAGATTGTATGCTGTTTGGGGCATGGTATACTCTTATCTGATTGTACAGCACCTACCACAATGGGACTCTGATCCTGATTGCAGCCTTCAGCTGCTACCATAATACAAATAAGAACTAATCTCTCAGGAAGTCAGAAGTTCAAAAATTAAGCTGGTTTTGAGTTCTCCAAATATAAACAAAGCATCTAAAAAGTTTCTTAATATGTGAGAAACGGGTTTTCCATGCTCTGATAACTCAAAAACAACCACACAGAATTTTACCAAGCCTTTAAGGAAATAAAAAGTTGGATTTCAAGATAGTAGCATGAGAAACTGCAGCCCCAAAATATTTTTTTCCCCTTCAGAAAGTTAGAAATGCTTGAAAAGAGGGGCTTATAATGAATCTGTCAGTGTTGCCTGAGCTATAATGATAGCATCTCTACCGTAGTGCTGTAATGCAGACATAATATTTTATCATTATTTTTTCAGTTCTGCTTGTACAGACATTAATGCTCCTCCATCAGCTTAGTATTTATTACAACATGTTTTGGTGTTCTTCCGACAGTTCTGTCTGCTTCAATAATCAAAAATAAACTGCACGCTGAAATGTTTACTAGAAAAAGGAGGGAAGGGGAAAATGTGGGAGGGGAAAACACTCATAAGAGCAGGCCAGTTTTTGTTAAATGCTTCTATAACTCACCCATTTCTGCACAGGCATTCTATAACAGAAAGGGCTGTACCCCATAATTACAGACGACACTGTGTTACAGCACGTATTCATCAGAGGCTTCTGCAATACCCAGGCACAACAGTGTGATGGGCGGGATAGACTGAGATGTTTTAAATTTTGGATTTTATGCCTTTAAATGGACATGATCAAGACAACTGATGTGGTTCAATTTAAAGGTGTGCACATCGTACAAGCCAAATGAGTTGTCTGCTCCACTAGCTTCATTATTGTGGGCTGTCAGTGTACTAAAACTTGGAAGAGTCCTACTTTCAAGTAGCATAGGATTCTTCCAAGTTTCAATAACCTGCCAGCTCACAAGAATGGAGCTGGCAGGCAAGCAGATGGCATAAAGCTCAGGAGCACAGACCTGAACCACTGCAGCACTCTGGGTTGGAAAACAAGTTGCCAACATGAAAAGCTAGGATTTTAGCCATGTTGCAAATCCTTGATTTAGAGAGAGAGAGAGCGTGCGCGCGCGCCATATTTTATGCCTGTCAATTGTGACAACCTCTTTGTAAGTCACAGCCTGTGGAGTGCTTTTTTAAAAAGTACCCTTAGGCCAACCTCAGTTTTCCACATGCAAACGTGGAGACAAAGTTAGAGGCTATGGTGGGAATTTTGCCCCATCTATTCTCTAATGCAGGTTACGCATTCAATTTTTCTTAATTGTAAAAATATTTGCACTACTGAAATAAAAAGCTAACAGAACACTTCAGGTCTCCCGACAGATGAGTTAATCTCTCAGTGGAAGCGCCTTAGGTACTCTCCCTCAACACAGCATGGATCCAAATGGTACTACTATAATTTTTTTAATAGATGGTATAACTGTTCTGATCTCAATAGAAGAGTATAGTATACTCCTGTTTTTAGTGGCCACTGACGCAACAGACCCAACAGATAATAAACCTCTAATATGACATTTTATACAAGCAGAGTAATTAAGTGTATTAAAAATCCTTATCTCCTCCTATCAAGCCATTGGAAGAAGGCCTATGGGTATCCAAATTTCTCATTTAAATTCAGCCCAGGGTCACCTATCTAAGTTAAATAATATCAATACAGAAATGCTTTATACTCAAAGACATGTTCACTGCTTAAACATATTCAACAAATTATGAAAATTAAACAAAGCTGGTTGAAGGTACAAATATCCTAAACCATTTAACTATTTGTGAGATTTGACTATACCCATTTTTTTCCAGAACTAGTTCCAAGGCTGTAACCAAGGTTCAACTTACAGGAACTTTGTACTGGCAAATACAATGCAGCTATAGTAATATTTTCTCACTAAATTACCTTACTGGAATATGTGCCTCAGTATATATGATACAGGTTCTCAGCAATTAAAAGGAAAAATCAATCTACACATCAATAACTTGTATCAATACATAATTACAATATCCACAGTTGCAGAAGTGGGTCTTTCGTTATTTTTCCCCCTTTTAATAATCAGAAGCAATTTAAATGTTAAGAAATCTCAATTTTTTTACTTGCATATTGCTTTCACAAGTAATTACATTACTATTATTACTACATTGCATTGATATCTCCCATTTTACCATAAAATCAAAAAGCCCTCAAACAGTGATACCCTTTTAAAGAAAAGCTTTCCAAGTTCAATGACATTTTTAAAATATTCAGTTGGATCAACTCCCCCCCCCATTTATAAAATGCAGCCGCCTATGTAGTAAGAAATAAATAGAAAACATTCCCTATTCAAATTGTAGCTGATTAGTCACAACAAATGATTGTACAACGTATGTGGTGATATACAGTTGGCCTGTACTCCACTGGAGAAGTATGACTACAGAAATGTGGCTTCCCTTTGTTTGAAAAACACGATGAAAACTGAGATGCTGGCAGACTTGTTTTCGTCTCTAAAACCTCCATTAGGTAGAAATCTAGCACTTCTTTCAAAAGCATGGAGCCCTCAGAAAGACAAGCCAAGAGTCTGAGGTCAGAGGATAGGTGCCCTTCTCATGGAGATATCCAGACAGCTCTTCATGCCACGACTAAGTCCCCAGAGAAGTCAGCTTGCAGTCTAATTTAGGATATGCACAGCAGTAAGACAGATTTTACCTAAATATGTTAGGATCGATCTTTTGCAGGTGTTGGTGATGGTTTTGATTGTTCTGGTCAGCCTGACTACCTGAGAGCCATTGGAGAGCTGCGATGGAAAGTATGGGGGACACACTGAATTGGGAAAGGTCAAATTATAAAGAGCCATAACTGATGTTTGTGGAGATAACTACTCTGTCCATGTCCCTGTTTAAAGGATCATTAGTTGGCTTGCCTTGGGCAAGCACCACCAAGTCCATACCAGGGTGTGCCATCCAGGTGTTCAGGATGGCAGAGTTCAGTTTGTTAAACCTCCACACAACTTCTGGATATAACTAAGGTGACAACCAGGGTGCTACAGCCTGTTTTGCCCATTCTGGATATGGAGGGGTGAATAGACAAATCTTTCTCCACGAGTCCTACACTTTCTTGTCTATTGTATGGATCCTTGATCATGAGAGACACTAAGTAGTTCTGCACCTCGGGAGATAGCCTTCTGTGGTTCTCTGAGGAGAAAGTAATAGGTTGTAGAAAAGGTGGGTGCCTGATGGGCAGGGTATCATTCAGAACTGAACCCACCTATCTTTCAGGTGTATCCTGCTGGCAGCCACATGTTCAGTCCCATATATGTTCACATGTATGTCCCTCATATTTTCCATGGCAGCTCTCCAATGGCTCTCAGATAGTCAGGCTGACCATAACAATCAAAACCACCACCAGCACAGTAAGGCACTACGGTGATGTGATTTCTAAGGCACACTAATGTGCGTGCACTAACTGGTCCCTGTAGCCCCAGCTGGTGTGCACTAAATGTTCCCTAGTGTGCTTTAAGATAGTGCAGTTTGAAAAAGTACTACATTAAAGTGCACTAGGGAACATTTAGTGCACACCAGCAGGGGCTACAGGGACTAATTAATGTACCACACACTGGTGCCCCTTAGAAATCACACCCCCATACTGCGCATTAATCTCCCATGTGAACAAGCCCTGTGACAACATTGTGTGTGTTCACTAATACTTTAAAAACCAACACAGAACACCCAACAAATTTATTTTCCTCAAAAGGTGAAATGAAGATATACACAATTTTAGAAACCCACCCCACCCCATAGCCCCCGTAAAACATGGGGGTATGGAGAAGGAAAACATTCAGAGTTACAGAACACTGGTTAGCTCTTTGTTCCTTAATCTAAGCACTTTCACAATTTACAGACCTGGGATAGTTACTTATATTGTTCAATAAGAGAAAGTGTCTCTCTTCAGTATTACCTGATCTGTAAGACTTACCTTGCCTCCTGCCAAAACCTCCTCTCAAGACTCACTTTGCCACAATGCCTACAAGAAACCAGCCAATCTGTGTTCCATCCTGCAAAGTACTGAGCAATTTTTCCTAATCCAGACAAACATTTAGGGCTTCATCCTGCGCCATTCAAGTCAATAGGAGTTTTACCATTGACGTGAATGGGAGCAGGATCAATCACTATAGTATGTGCTTAAGTGATTTGCTAGATCAAGCCAGAGCACCCAACACCCTTCAGGATCACAGATCTTTCAAACAGCAACAGGAAAGAGGAAGATTATAAAAGTGGAAAATATAATTTTCAGGCAGAACTATACAGTACCTGAAAATACTTACTTTTTAAAACCCATATTTTTTAAAAATATTGACTCAATTTCAAGTTGATGGAATCTAGAGCTGACCCGTTTTTTTTTATTCATAAAAAAAATTCAATATTTCTAAATTGTTTCCATTTCACAGGGTTTGAAACAGGCTCATTTTTAATTTTTTCTATTTTTTTCACAACATTTTACAAATCAAAATATATTAACAAATCAGTGAATAAAACATACCATAATAGTTTCAGTATTTTTTATTTTGACTAAAGTTCTAATTAAAAATGCCATGAAAATGCTCAAAAAAAAGTCCATTTTTCATTAAATACTTCTGGGATTTTTTGATGTAAAACTGTTGCTTAAAAATTTTAAGACGCTCTAATGCAGGAGTTCTCAAACTGGGGTTCGGGACCCCTCAGAGGGTCGCAAGATTATTACATGGTGGGGGGTTGCGAGCTGTCAGCCTCCACCCCAAACCCCGCTTTGCCTCCAGCACTTATAATAGTGTTAAATATATAAAAAAGTGTTCATTTATAAGGGGTGGGGGATCACACTCAGAGGCTTGCTATGTGAAAGGGGTCACTAGTACAAAAGTTTGAGAACCACTGCTCTAATGGACTCTTGCTAACAACCTCTGAAGACATCTTTGGCCCAATTTTATTTCCCAAATATTTTAATCCCCACAATTTTAATCTGCAGGGTGGTGTGGGAAGACTTGAAGGAAAAGACACTAAAAATAGCTCAAACTTATCTATATTCAATTTTGTATACAGAATAGTAACTCATAGTTTAATATCTGGTAAGGAGGGATGAAATCCATTGTGCTAGCCAGAACAGCAGAACATCATCTGCATACAAGGCAATCTGTGACAGTCTTCCCTGACTGCTATTCCTATTCATTACGAGATTGGAACACACACCAGAGCAAACAATGAAAGAGGAGAGAAAAAAATCCTATGAGATATTCCTAAATAGGGAGATAAAATAGATGGATGTCAGAAGATACAAAACTTGAATACACGATAACTAGGGATCTTGTTTCCAAATTTTCAGCAAGCAAGATATTGCAACTTTCCTGGTAAATCAGTTTTATTCTTTATGGAGTGAGACAGATACTGTATTAAAGGATTTTGCTCATGTAATAAGTCTTCTTTTTAGTGAGTAAGATTACATTAGGCACAAAATACCCCTACTCAGATTGTTCCCAACATCTGAATTGTTCCCCATACAGACAGTAGAGCCAATTTTCTGTCGTTCAGGAAAAACTCTAGGCTTGCTAAACTTTTACCATCATCACCTCTGAAACACAGTAAAAATCACTGTTAGAACCAATAGTTTATTAGATCAAAGCCACCATCAACAGTGTCGACTCTGCCTGGTTGTGTTAACAAGAAAGAGTTTTACGAGTTCCACCACTGGGCATCAATTTAACTTCCAGCACCAGCAATGCTGTAAAACCATGAACGTAATTTATTTGGTGACCTGCATGTGTGGGAAGCAATATCTAGGCGCAACTTCTCACAGTCTGACAAAATGCTTTGATTTGCACCATTCAGATGATTGAACAAAGAGAGTTTAAGCAATCACCAACAATAGCTTTTATCTCCAAACGCGCTAAAAATTTATTACTATACGAGTTCAACCTATTGCTTTAGAACCAGTTTTGATAAAATAGAAGAGATTGGATAAATATTACAGTTTCAACTTGTACACATCTTGTCCATTAGGTTTAAATATTGGAGAAGCTTCATGTTTAAGATAAATATCATTTTAGTCCACCACACACGAGAGTCACAATGTCTCCATGGTAACCTTTTTGCTTACACATAGTTTACAATACATGTTCACTTCCAGTTAAGTGAAGTATATAGAAAATAGTCATTTAAAGCTCAACTCTTTATTATCTTTTCTTTTCCTCAGTGCTTAATGCACTTAGAAACATTTATTATGCCTCCCTTATATATTTGATAAGTGTATCCCCTAATCCATCCCACTGTGTCGTGGCAGGACTGATTTAATTATTCCTAAACCCCCTCTAATATACTGGTATCTAGTCTAGCCCTGCAGATCTCTGGTGATAGCAATTCAATAACTTCCCTTGGCAGCTTGTTCTAATGTTTAGATGTTCTTACTGCTACGCAGAATTTCCTAGTGTTTAGCTTATCATTTCTGCTCTACTTAAATTTTTCCTCATCAGTAATATGGCACACACTTCCAGAGAGGTTCTCCTCACACAGGAAATACCTTTTTAAAAATCTGTAACACACAATATGCATGTGTCTTCCAATGGGGGGGAGGCGGGGAAGGGGGGTTTCTTTAAGATGATGAATTTGCAGTGATTTTCCCCCACTTCATCACTTGTTCCCAGGGCCGGCTCCAGGCACCAGCCTGGCAAGCAGGTGCTTGGGGCGACCGCTCCGGAGAGGGGCGGCACGTCCAGGTGTTCAGCGGCAATTCGGCGGAGGGTCCCTCACTCCCGCTGGGAGCAAAGGACCACCCGCCGAATTGCCGCCGCAGATCGCGATCGCGGCTTTTTTTTATTTTTTTGGCTGCTTGGGCGGCCAAAACCCTGGAGCCGGCCCTGCTTGTTCCAGGAGGAAACTGCTGATTGAAATTTCATCTGGTGGCATACTGAAGCAATACATAACTGGCACCAGTAAAAACCAGTGCATTCCTCTCATCTGCCTCTGACTTTCTTTTTCCGTACTCAGCATCCTTTGAGCCTACTACATTTCATTTGTCTACAGCACGCTACTAAATTTGCTTTGCAATAGGATGCAGTGGAATAAGGGCTGCTATTCTAAAACAACTTTGTCCAATATTTAAAGTGCAAAGCTTTTTGCTCTACAGCTGCTAAACAAGATTTAAAAGATCTTGCAAGACATACAGACTTAAATGTTTAAGCTGTTTTTCTTATCTTGTTCTTCAAAATTCAAAACTAGAAAATCCCTTGAGTGGAAAGTCAAAGAAAGGCTGGCCATCCCTTCTAGGGTTAACAGATGCTTTTGTAAGATTTTAGGTCAGATTAACCTTTTGCTCACAATAGGGCTGGTTATTGGTTTTATTTTTACTGTCTTTAACTCAGGTAAAAAATCAATATGAAGCGAGACAAAGGGCTCTAGAGGCCCTGGCTACACAGCCTTTGGTTTGGCTCATGCACAATCCTACAACATGCTGAGGCTGGGAAGGATTAGCCTGCTTGTGTTGAGTAAACCGATGATACTCAATAAACAGTTTCTGTTGTAAACCCCTTAGGACGTGCAAAGCCACACTAGTTGGCATTAGACCAGATAAGCTGCCGAACCAGCTGTAATCTCATTTAGACCTGAGCTGATCCTCCTGTCCTTTCATTCCACAGGATCAAAGCAAACCACTGAGGAGGCAGCTGTATTATAGCAGCCCTGCTTGCTGGATACGGCAAACATTTCCTAAATTCCTCTACTTGAAGCAAGTCTGCACGTAATCTAACCAGAGCCAGGACAATCAATGGGTTTCTGAATTCATTAGCCTTATTATTACAGGAGGACTGTTTTCTCTTTATAGAGAAGTAGTTGTTGCTAGCCAACTTTGCAAAACAGCTGTTATAGCTGACCATTGCTTTCTGGCAGTGCCTTTGCATTTTTGCTGTGCCATAGCATGAAAGTGATTTAAATCACTTCTACAAGTTATTTTTTTTAAAGACAAGGAATAAAACCAACTCCCATATATTCAAGTAGGAAGCACTGAAATATACTAAATTCTTCTGGCTGTAATTGCTGGCTACCAGCTCAAATGTTTGCATACATCAGTAACACTTCTTAGCGTATGCACAACATGCCTCAGGTGGCATGTGCTTTCTGGACTCAGTGACAGCAGATAATAGTGGAAGCAGAGATTCAGGGCCGGCTCCAGGGTTTTGGCCACCCCAACCAGCCAAAAAAAAAAAAAAAAAAAAAAAAAAAAAAAGCCGCGATCGCGATCTGCAGTGGCAATTCGGGAGGTCCTTCGCTCCGTGCTGAAGTGAGGGACCGTATACCGCCGAATAGCTGGACGTGCCGCCCCTCTCCGGAGTGGCTGCCCCAAGCACCTGCTTGACAAGCTGGTGCCTGGAGCCGACCCTGCAGAGATTATATCACTGTACTAGCTTCATAATAAATTGACTAAAATTAAAGGAGTTACAGAGAGAAAAGGTTTCTACCTACCTTGCACCATGTGTGTTGCCAGGAATTAAAAATAAGAATTCTTTCCATCAATAAGGTGCTGTATAGCACAACTTCATGAGTATAGGGCTGGTTATTGGTTTTATTTTATTCATGAGTATAGCCCTGCATGGATATAAAATTTGTATCCGCATTCAATCCACAAAATTGTCAGCGGATATCCACATCCGTGGATGAGGATATCTGCGGATATAAAGGGGATATACATGGATTTACAGGGCTCTATTCAAGAGCACAAACCCACAAAAGCAACAGGTACTTTTAACTTCTCTTCCTCTCAAAATGATCAAAAACCCAAACTATAGATCAGTAGTCTTGATTTCTATTCACTCTTTGGAATTTTGCTCTTTGCAACTATTAGCTAAAATTCTTTATTTTTAAACTCACAAGCTTTAGAGCAGCAGGCTAAAAGAATCATTCAGAAAGTGGAGCAGATGATAAATTTCATCACGATGAAGCTCATTATGTAAGAAACTTAAATATACACATAAAAGGAAGAGCAAATATAATTTCGAAACGAGGTCAGAGTAGGGAACAATTAGGATAGGACTGAAAAAAAGTCCTCTTCCCAAGTACTACCTTTTAAAATGTAAACATGCAGAGTGAGATTCTTCTGGTGAAGTCCCTTTGCACTGCACTGTTGACATAAACTGGCCCCAAACACAATCATAAAGGACCCAAGGCAAATCACTCAGCACAAAGGTGATACTCAGCTCATGCAGAGTTGGCATAGGGACTGTTAATGTCACTCCTTCCAGCCACAGGTGTAACAGGGAAAAGGGGTGTCATCAGCAAAAAGGGAAGCAGGTCAGGCAGTCCTCTACTCTGTACTAAAAATTGAGGATTTTTGCCTTTTGTGGCTTTTTGCAGCCCTCACAAAATTAGATAAGCCCTCACACTGATGTAACCCAGTGCAGGAGGACTGGCCATATCCAGACCAGCACAGGGATTATGGAAGTTCAAAAGCAGGTGTGCTGGAACAATTTTTATAGTGGGGGTGCTAATGATGGAAACCATGGATTTGGTGTTTGTTATTACTACCTCAAACCAGAGGTGCAGCAGCACCCCCAGCATCTCTAGTTCCAGCACTACTGCTCAGAAATTAGCTTTATGGACATAAGAACGGCCATAAAGGGTAGACCAATGGTCCATGTAGCCCAGTAGCCTGTCTTCTGACAGTGGTCGGTGCCAGATTCTTCAGAGGGAATAAACAGAAAAGGGCAATTAAACGAATGTTCCATCCCGTTGTCCAGTCCCAACTTCTGACAGTCAGAGGTTTAGGAACACCCAGAGCATGGGGTTGCATCCCTGACCATCTTGGCTAATGGCCATTGATGGACCTATCCTCCATGAATTTATCTAATTTTTTTTTCAACCCAGTTATGCTTTTGGCATTTACAATATCCCCAGCAACCAGTTCCACAGGCTGCCTCTGCATTGTGCAAAGTACTTCTTTATGTTTGTGTTAAACCTGCTTCCCATTAATTTCTTTGGGTGAGCTCTGGTTCTTGTGTTACGTGAAGAGGTAAATAACACTTCCTTATTTACTTTCTCCACGCTATTCATGATTTTATAAACCTCTATCATATCTCCCCCTCAGTCGTCTCTTTTCTAAGCTGAACCATCCCAGTGTTCTGAATCTCCCCTCCTATGGAAACTGTTCCATATCTATAAACATTTTTGTTGCCGTTTTCTGTACTTTTTCTAATTCTAATATATCTCTTTTGATATGGGGAGACCAGAACTGCACAAAGTATTCAAGGTATGGGAGTACCATGAATTTATATAGTGGCATTATGATATATTCTGGCTTATTATCTACCTCTTTCCTAATGCTTGCTAACATTCTCTTAGCTTTTTTGATTGCCACTACACATTGAGCAGATGTTTTCATAGAACTATCCATGATGTCTCCAACATCTCTTCCTTGAGAACTAACACCTAATTTAGACTCCATTGTTTTGTATGTATAGTTGGGAGTATGTTTTCCAATGTGCCTTACTTTGCATTTATCAACATTAAATTTCATCTGCCATTTTGTTGCCCAATCACCCAATTTTGTGAGATCCCTTTGTAACACTCACAGTCTGCTTCGGACTTAACTATCTTGAATAACTTTGCATTGCTTGTAAACTTTTCCACCTTACTGTTTACCCCCTTTTTCCTGATCATTTATGAATATATTGAACAGAAAAGTCTAGTACAGATCCTTGGGGAATCCTGCTATTTACCTCTCTCCATTGTGAAAACTAACAGTTAATTCCTACCCTTTGTTTTCTATCTTGTAACCAGTTACTGATCTTTACTGACCTCCCCTCTTATCCTATAATTGCTTAGTTTGCTTAAGAGCCTTTGGTGAGGGATCCTGTCAAAGGCTTTTGAAAGTCCAAGTACACTATAGCCACTGGATCACCCTTGTCCACATGTTTTCTTTCACCCTCAAAGAAGTCTAATAGACTTGTGAGGCATAATTTCCTTTTACAAAAGATGTGTTGATTCTTTTCCAAAATATTGTGTTCATCTATGGAGCTGATAATTCTGTTCTTTACTATGGTTTCAATCAATTGGCCTGGTACTGAAGTTAGGCTTACCAGCATGTAACTGCCAGGATCACCTTTGGAGCCTTAAAAAAAGATCGGCATCACACTAGCTATCCACTAGTCCTCTGCTACAGAAGCTGATTTCATTGCTAGGTTACATACCACATTTGGCAGTTCTGCAATAGCATATCTGAGTTCCTTCAGAACTCTTGGGTGAATACCATCTGCTCCTGGTGACTTATTACTGTTTAATTTATCAATTTGTTCCAAAGCCTCCTCTACTGACACCTCAATCTGGGACAGTTCCTCAGATCTGTCACCTAAAAATCGTGCGTGAAGTACAGAAATCTCTCACATCTTCTGCAGTGAAGACGAATGCAATGAATTTATTTAGCTTCTCTTCAATGGCCTTGTCTTACTTGAGTGCTCCTTTAGCACCTCGATTATCCAATGGCCCTACTGATTGTTCCTCCTGATGTACTTAAAAAAAAATTTGCTATCAGTTTTTGTATTAGCTTTTGCTAGTTGCTCTTCAAGTCTTTTTTGGCCTGCCTAATTATACTTTATGACAGCTTTTCACACCTGACCTATGATCTGTTCCGATTAATTGTACCTCAGTATCTGTCCATTAGTGCTTTCTATGAGAATACCAAAGTAACTGTTCCTATAGCAAATACTCCTAATAACCTCTAATGTTTAACACTAGTTAATTATTTACAGCAATAGAGTTACAAATCACAGACATTTAGCACAGAATTACTTTTGAAACTAAGCTGAAGTTTTTCTAGTGTATTTCAGGGACAGCTAAAAATAAGGCGAGCAAAGGTCTTTGCACCTATCAACTATGGATGTATAACAGAAACAACCATACATCTCTTGTTCACTCACTTGCAAAACCTTAATGTGCTTGTTAGTTAATGACTCACCTTTCTCCAATTCACTCTTCAGACATAAAGGGGTCCCATAATCATTTAATAACAGCAAAGTGATGGGTACTGGAACCCTAATTCTTCTAATATTTGCAAAATCCAGCTCTTTGTAATAATAATAACACCATGATAGCAAACTGTAAAACTGTGTAATTATACTTTAATTGTATTGTGAGGCATGCATTAATCAGAAAGTTTAAGTACCAAGGATGGAATTATAATAATTCTGTAAAACAAATTTAAGCTAGCTAAGTAGGTCAGAATCACTAGCATGCAACAGGAGACCTCTGGGAATTTATCAGTTAATGGCTATTTATGTGCAAATGAGTGCCCTCCAACCCTCCAAAATCCTGTGTAGCTGAAGGGTATTTCTGTTAACCAGGAGCACGCTTAACTGCTGAGGCATAAATTAAACCATTTATTGGAATGATTTTAATTCTCCCACCCCACCACTCCCTCCATCCTCACTAGCTGCACAATTTACAATATTAATTTACATGGAGATAGGACTGCTAAAGACTTTTCAGAAATTACCCTGTTTAAAGAGAGAGAAACTTTCAGTAAAAGATATTAGCCAGGGTGTTCTTAATCTTCACATCTTCCAAAGGGTGGCTTGAGACGTTAGAAATTCCAGGCGTTTAGTATCATCGCAATATAGTGGAAACCCTTTCATAAACTCTACTGAAATGAAATTCTGTGTTCTGTCCTCATGTTCTAATCTTACAGGAGACAATGACGCTCAAGGGGGACTGCATCAACTACATTTTCTGTCATAATGTTGCTACTGTACATACATCAAAGGGTTCCGATACAGAAGGGGGAGGGGGTTTCCTTCCTTTCTTTGCTACAGTAAAAAAAAAACAACCCTCAATTTTTGATTTGAGTTAATTTTAAAAAGCTAGTAATTTTTGGTGTCTTAGAAAAACAGATAGATGCCTTTAAGAAATAAAGAATCGGAGTAAAAATATATGGCATGTTTCACTGCAGCATCAAATGTGGACAATTTACAGTCAATATATATTATTGCTGAATCCGTATAATCTTGACAACAGTAATTTAATACAGCAAGGGGGTGCAAGAGTGCTAGCTGAAGATTCTCTATTATGCTTTTTATTTATTTATTTATTTGAATTTTGGCAGCAATAGCTTTGTATTCTGAAATAATAGATAATACAACTTTGATTATCTTAACATCAATTAACCAACACTCCCTGGTATCTAAACCAGGGTCACATTGCCCCAGTGTCTAATAACTACACTGAAAATTCCTTACATTTTCTAAATATGTTCAATGTCCCTTTGACAATCAGATGATCACGGCTGTGCTAAAGTTGATTATTTTATGAGAAACAATCTGACTCCCATCCCTGCACCAAAACATAAAACACAACCAAACACATGTCGAGCCATTGCAGAAGAGACTGTAAATTTACTGTTGCAGTGTGACTGAGCACAATTCTATTCCTATACAGTAGCTCCAAAATAATTTTCATAAAAATTTCTTATTTTTTATACAACATGTATATTTCTGAAACAACTGCAAACATCAATTAAAGTATTCCAGGTCAAGAAGGTAAAGGGCAATGAGACATATTTGTTAAGGGCAACGAGGCAAATATTTGCTCTTGCTTGCTTTGCTGACTTTTCATAACTGCAATAAGAAATAAAAACAATGAGAGAACTGGTATACTGGCAAACATGGAACTATGATTCTATGATTCTATGATATACAAACACACACACACTCTTCAGTTTTTATTTATACACACATAAATGAATGAATGAATGAATGAAAACTAAAAGGTGCTATTTCATAACATAAATTTCCAGGCACCCTCTCTAAGTTGAAGAATCCATTCCATTGTGCTAAAATCATGAAAATTACTACATGTGTAAAACGATTTGATAAAAGTTCACTCATATAAGTTAAAGAGAATTACCAAGAGTTGTATTATCAGATTCTGTGTCTGGCTCATGGTTACCTCTCCATTCCCTATAGTGAGGCGCTGTAGTCTTGATTATGTTTGTACCTTCTAGCCATTGGCAGGGTCTCAGCACTGCCCTAGGGCTTTAATTAACCCCGATTAGAGATAAGCAAGACCTTCTGGCTGTGAAAAAGTAAGAGGAGAATAGGCAGCACTTTCAGTCTGTTAGAGAACTAAATAAAACAAAATCTTTTTTCCCTCCCTACTTGCTCCTTCTCAAAACAATATTGGAAAGGGAACCTCGCAACATGAGAATTGTGCAAAAGTACACATTGCTGAAGGCATCCTCCTCTCTTCATGTTACCATCTGAGAAGATGTGATGCCCTTCCATACTAGGCTTATATCTCTAGAATTTCCCATCATACCTACTACTGGTGACACTGCTCTACAGTCAAAATGCTTCTGAAATAAATGTAGTCAAACTTTACTAATTCTGGGTCACTGAGAACGAAAACGATGCTTAAAATTGTTGATTGGCTCTAGTTTTCAAGATATGCTATTGGGTCAGTATATATGACCCTGGACTTGGGAATGGCGGAGGATAAGTGAGTTATAAAGGGAAGGGATCTCAATTTAAACCAGAAATGACTAAAATACATCTTTGACTGGATCTATGAATAAATCTCTGACTGGGTTTGGACAGTACTTAATTTTTAGGCAAAACAATGAATGATGCAATCTGAAGCTGGTATTGCATCATACATGATATGAATTGCATCATGTTATTCCTAGAAGTCATGGATGATGCAATCATAACGAAGCTTACATCACTCTGCTGAACAAATTGCCCTAGATCAGCTCTAGAAATCATACAGTGTCGTGCTCTCTTATTTGTCAGTGTTTGATTTTGCAAACGGACACATTTCTGTTTAGCCAAAGTGAGCAGAGATGCCTCGTACTTGTGTGAACAGTGCAGATAACTTCTGCTACGTTTGTGGTGAAGTGACTTTTGCATCACAAAAGCGCAGTATAACCACTATGGTTAAGAAAGCCTATCACCTTTATTTTGGCTGCAAAATTGGAGATCAGGACAAGAGGTGGGCCCCACACATATGCTGCAACACTTGTGCAACAAATCTTTACCAGTGGTTGAACAGGAAACGGAAATCTATGCCTTTTGCAGTGCCAATGATTTGGAGAGAGCCAATAGATCATACCAGCAATTGTTACTTCTGCATGGTGCCTCCAGTTGGGAAAGGGGTGTCAAAGAAGAAAAAGTGGACTGTGCATTATCCAAACATTCCATCAGCTATACGCCCAGTACCCCACGGAGAAGGACTGCCGGTTCCTGATGCACCAGAATCATTCTCACTTGAGTCAGACGAGGAAGAGGATGAAACTTCTGGTCCTGAACCATCAATGTCACAGGACCCACATTTTTTCCCATCCTCCTCCTCTGAACCACACCTCCTAACACAAGGTGAACTGAATGACCTTGTCAGGGATTTGGAACTACCCAAGAGTAAGGCAGAGCTGTTGGGCTCCAGACTACAGCAGTGGAATCTCCTGGCAGGTGATGTTAGGGTTTCCATGTTCCGTGACCGTCAAAAGGATCTTGTCCCATTCTTCTTCATGGAAGGTGATCTTGTAGCCTGCAACATCATCCATGGCGTGATGGCAGCCCTCAACATCGTTCACGATCCGGATGAGTGGAGACTGTTCATTGATTCATCAAAGACGAGTCTTAAAGCTGCTTTACTGCATAATGGCAATGTTTTGCCATCAATTCCAGTTGGTCATGCAGTCCATATGAAGGAAACCTATGACAACATGAAACAACTTTTGAGGTGCATAAACTATGACCAACAAGAGTGGCAGCTTTGTGGCGATTTGAAGGTTGTTGCTCTCTTGCTTGGTCTGCAGACTGGATACACAAAGTACTGCTGTTTTCTCTGTGAATGGGATAGTCGTGCAAGAGATTCCCACTACATCAAGAAAGATTGGCCACTCTGACAGTCATTGGAGCCTGGGAGGAAAAGTGTTCAGCATCCACCATTTGTTGAATCAAGGAAGATTTTGTTACCACCCTTACACATCAAGCTGGGTCTGATGAAGAACTTTGTCAAGGCCATTGACAAAACACAAGCAGCTTTCAAGTATCTCCGTGGAAAATTTCCAAGGTTAAGTGAAGCTAAGATAAAGGAAGGTGTCTTTGTTGGTTCTCGGATTCGTGAACTTCTTCGAGATGATGCATTTGACCATGCACTGCGTGGCAAGGAAAAGACGGCATGGAAAGCCTTCCAGTTAGTGGCAATACATTTTCTGGGAAACAACAAGGCAGACAACTACAGGTTGTTGGTGGAAAACCTCCTCAAGGCATACAAAAGCCTTGGTTGCAACATGTCACTAAAGATACATTTTTTGCACTCTCATCTAGGTTTTTTTCCACCAAACTGCAGAGCAGTGAGCGACGAGCACGGCGAGCGATTTCAGCAGGACATTGCAACAATGGAGAAACGCTATCAGGGCAAATGGAGCCCATCAATGCTTGCAGACTATTGCTGGACAGTGACAAAAGATGCTCCATTTAATGAATACAAGAGACAAGCCAAGAAGTGCCGAGTAGACACTGAATAGGACTAAACTATGTACATAATAGTTTTTTGCCTTTTGTTTCATAATAAATTTTATTTATATAACTCTTTTGCTGATTTTTAAAGTGTTACATAAACAGGGCAGGTGAAATATTATCATGTAAAGCAACCATAAACATATGAAAAGACCTAGGTTTACAGTTTATGATTAAAACTCTACTATCTACACAATATACATAGACATAAAATGTAAAAACTTAAATATCTTAGAAACAGTAGCCATCAGTTGTTTTAATTGTCATATTTGAATTCAGCACATCAAAATACATAATAAATAGCACATTTTATCTCTAAAGCAGACGACTTCTCAAAAGTTGTAGACCAGTGTGACAGCAAAAGCAGGAGCACTCGTGACACCAAGGCGTCAGAAGTCGATGGCATTACAAGCACTCTGTTGTGTAGATCTGCTCTGAGCTTAGACTATGAGCAGCTGCCTAGAACCCTGTTTATACTAGTGCTGCCAGTGTTTCACCTCTTGTGTAAAGGAATCAGTGGTAGCAAAAACTCCCCATGTAAGCACCCCTACATTAAATGGAATAGAAATTCATTTCCCCTAAGAACAGATTCCTTTCTATGAATATGGACAAGGCTTTGTCTACACTGGCATTTTCCTTGAAATCTCCCACCATTGCACTTCTACTGGTGTTAGCGATAGTAGGAGCTTTGGGCCTTGTCTACATGAGAAAGCTGTACCAGTCTGGAAACTAATTTATTCAACTGTTCAATCCCCTTGAATGAACACCCTTATTTAAGAGTGCCTTATATAAATCTGTTACAGACTTAAGCTGAATAGACATAAAATATATATAGATAGATAGATAGATACACACACACACACACACAGATTCAGTTACATTGGTATATTGGTACATTTTTCTCCCATAGAAAAGACTTTAGGTTAGACAGGGACCAAGCTATATATGGCATTTTTACCTCTCTTGGTCATAACTTATGCCAAGCAGGATTACACAGTATGATCATAAAAATTCTTGCACCCTGACTACATTAGCATTCCACAGAAAAGCCCTAACCTGGTATTTTAAAAGCTGTTTCTCATTAAGATTTTAAGACCTACACAGAAAAATACATATAACACAGAAAGTGCTCTCCAATAATACCTCCTTGGTTGTATATATAGCACACACCACTTTTCACACTTCATGGAAGCTAAGAAAAAGCTATGTAAATAACTTACACACACAAACTTTACTGCCAGATATAAAGCAGAAGTTAAAACATTTTATAAATCAAATTCCAGTCTCAGGTATATTCTCTTCACATACATGAATTAATTTCCCACTTCACTAAGGCTTCTTTTCTGTAAATATCAGGTCCAGATACGGGTAGCCTATTGCACATGGAGCACCTTTGCTGCTCAATGGCCAGAATCTCAAAGTACCCATTAGTACAAAATAGGAATACATACAAGAACACTGCATATTGTAGCAGTAAACACTTCATCAAGTGTGTACTGCTAAAACTACATTTCAATACAACTTTTAGAATACTATAACATACACATTTTCATCTGTTAAAACTAGTCATTACAAAATAGTTTTTAATCTTAAATGAGACAAAGTATAAGGCCATTGCAGAGAAACACAATGAATTACTTTCATCGGTCATACTTTTTATGGCTGAGGATGTGAGGGAGATTTCCAAACCCGAGCCATTCTTTTTAGGTGACAAATCTGAGGAACTGTCCCAGATTGAGATGTCATTAGAGAAGGTTTTGGAACAAACTGATAAACTAAACAGTAATAAGTCACCAGGACCAGCTGGTATTTACCCAAGAGTTCTGAAGGAACTCAAATGTGAAATTGCAGAACTACTAACTGTAGTCTGTAACCTATCATTTAAATCAGCTTTTGTACCAAATGACTGGAAGATAGCTAATGTGATGCCAATTTTTAAAAAGGGCTCCACAGGTGATCCCGGCAATTACCGGCTGGTAAGCCTGATTTCAGTACTGGGAAAACTGGTTGAAACTATAGTAAAGAACAAAATTGTCATGCACATAGATGAACATAATTTGTTGGGGAAGAGGCAACATGGTTTTTGTAAAGGGAAATCATACCTCACCAATCTACTAGAATTCTTTGAGGGGGTCAACAAGCATGTGGAAAAGGGGGATCCAGTGGATATAGTGTTCTTAGATTTTGAGAAAGCCTTTAACAAGGTCCCTCACCAAAGGCTCTTAAGTGAGCTAAACTATCATGGGATAACAGGCAAGGTCCTCTTATGGATTGGTAACTGGTTAAGATAGGAAACAAAGGATAGGAATAAATTATCAGTTTTCAGAATGGAGAGAGGTAAACAGTGATGTCCCCTACGGGTCTATACTGTACCTATTCCTATTCAACATATTCATAAATGATCAGGGAAAAGGGGGTAAACAGTGAAGTGGCAAAATTTTCAGATGATACAAAACTACTCAAGATAGTCAAGTCCCAGGCAGACTCCGAAGAGCTACAAAAGGATCTCTCATAACTGGGTGACTTGGCAACAAATGGCAGATGAAATTCAATGTTGATAAATGCAAAGTAATGCACGCTGGAAAACATAATCCCAACGATACATACAAAATGATGGGGTCTAAATTAGCTGTTACCACTCAAGAAAGAAATCTTGGAGTCATTGTGGATAGTTCTCTGAAAACATCCACTCAATATGCAGCGGCAGTCAAAAAAGCTAACAGAATGTTGGGAATCATTAAGAAAGGGATAGATAATAAGACAGAAAGTATCATATTGCCTCTATATAAATCCATGGTGTGCCCACATCTGGAATACTGCGTGCAGATGTGGTCGCCCCATCTCAAAAAAATATATTGAAATTGGAAAAGTTTCAGAAAAGGGCAACAAAAATTATTAGAGGTATGGAATGGCTGCCATATGAGGAGAGATTAATAAATCCAGGACTTTTCAGCTTGGAAAAGAGGCAACTAAGGGGGGATATGATAGAGGTCTTTAAAATCATGACTGGTGTGGAGAAAGTAAATAAGAGCGTCATTTATTTGTTCTCATAACACAACAACTAAGGGGCACCAAATGAAATTAATAGGCAGCAGATTTCAAACAAACAAAAGGAAGAATTTTTTTACACAATGCACAGTCAACCTGTGGAACTCCTTGTAAGAGGATGTTGCGAAGGCCAAGACTATAACAGGATTTAAAAAAGAACTAGATAAGTTCATGGAGGCTATTAGCCAGGATGGACAGGGATGGTGCCCCTAGCTTCTGTTTGCCAGAAGCTGGGAATGGGTGACAGGATGGATCACCTGATGATTACCTGTTCTGTTCAGTCCCTCTGGGGCACCTGGCATTGGCCACTGTCAGAAGACAGGATACTGGACTAGATGGACCTTTGGTCTGCCCCAGTATGGCCGTTCTTATGTTCTTAAAGTAAAACATTTAGCATAAATAAAGAGCAGTCTTGTCATCCTTTTTATAATTTTAAGAACATGTTTTCACTAGGGCTGTCAATTAATCACAGTTAACTCACGCGATTAAATAAAAAAAATTAATCATGATTAACTGCACTTATAACAATAGAATACCAATTGAAATGTATTAAATATTTTTGAATGTTTTTCTATATTTTCAATATTGATTTCAATTACAACACAGAATACAAAGTGCACAGTGCTCACTTTATATTATTTTTTATTACAAATACATGCACTGTAAAAATGATAAAAGAAATAGTATTTTTGAATTCACCTCATGCAAGTACTGAAGTGCAATCTCTTTATCGTGGAAGTGTAACTTACAAATGCAGATTTTTTTTGGTTACATAACTGCACTCAAAAACCACACCGGGTAAAACTTTAGAGCCTACAAGTCCACTCAGTCCTTAAAGACGATAAAGTCATTGCAGAGAAACTAAATGGATTCTTTGCTTCAGTCTTCACAGCTGAGGATGTTAGGGAGATTCCCAAACCTGAGCTGGCTTTTATAGGTGACAAATCTGAGGAACTGTCACGGATTGAAGTGTCACGAGAGGAGGTTTTGGAATTAATTGATATACTTAACATTAACAAGTCACTGGGACCAGATGGCATTCACCCAAGAGTTCTGAAAGAACTCAAATATGAAGTTGCAGAACTGTTAACTAAGGTTTGTAACCTGTCCTTTAAATCAGCTTCTGTACCCAATGACTGGAAGTTAGCTAATGTAACGCCAATATTTAAAAAGGGCTCTAGAGGTGATCCCGGCAATTACAGACCGGTAAGTCTAACATCTGTACCAGGCAAATTAGTCGAAACAATAGTTAAGAATAAAATTGTTCGACACATAGAAAAACAAACTATTGAGCAATAGTCAACATGGTTTCTGTAAAGGGAAATTGTGTCTTACTAATCTATTAGAATTCTTTGAAGGGGTCAACGAACATGTGGACAAGGGGGATCCAGTGGAGATAGTGTACTTAGATTTCCAGAAAGCCTTTGACAAGGTCCCTCATCAAAGGCTCTTATGTAAATTAAGCTGCCATGGGATAAAAGGGAAGGTCCTTTTATGGACTGAGAACTGGTTAAAAGACAGGGAACAAAGGTTAGGAATTAATGGTAAATTCTCAGAATGGAGAGGGGTAACTAGTGGTGTTCCCCAAGGGTCAGTCCTCGGACCGATCCTATTCAACTTATTCATAAATGATCTGGAGAAAGGGGTAAACAGTGAGGTGGCAAAGTTTGCAGATGATACTAAACTGCTCAAGATAGTTAAGACCAAAGCACTGTGAAGAACTTCAAAAAGATCTCACAAAACTAAGTGATTGGGCAACAAAATGGCAAATTAAATTTAATGTGGATAAATGTAAAGTAATGCACATTGGAAAAAACAACCCCAACTATACATACAATATGATGGGGGCTAATTTAGCTACAACAAGTCAGGAAAAAAATCTTGGAGTCATCGTGGATAGTTCTCTGAAAATGTCCACGCAGTGTGCAGAGGTGGTCAAAAAAGCAAACAGGATGTTAGGAATCATTAAAAAGGGGATAGAGAATAAGACTGAGAATATATTATTGCCCTTATATAAATCGATGGTACACCCTCATCTCGAATACTGCGTACGGATGTGGTCTCCTCATCTCAAAAAAGATATACTGGCACTAGAAAAGGTTCAGAAAAGGGCAACTAAAATTATTAGGGTTTTGGAGAGGGTACCATATGAGGAGCGATTAAAGAGGCTAGGACTCTTCAGCTTGGAAAAGAGGAGACTCAGGGGGGATATGATAGAGGTATATAAAATCATGAGTGATGTGGAGAAAGTGGATAAGGAAAAGTTATTTACTTATTCCCATAATACAAGAACTTGGGGTCATCAAACAAAATTAATAGGCAGCAGGTTTAAAACAAATAAAAGGAAGTTCTTCACGCAGCGCACAACTTCTGGGACTCCTTACCTAGGAGGTTGTGAAGGCTAGGACTATAACAGAGTTTAAAAGAGAACTGGATAAATTCATGGTGGTTAAGTCCATTGATGGCTATTAGCCAGGACAGGTAAAGAATGGTGTCCCTGGCCTCTGTCTGTCAGAGGGTGGAGATGGATGGCAGGAGAGAGATCACTTGATCATTGCCTGTTAGGTTCACTCCCTCTGGGACACCTGGCATTGGCCACTGTCGGTAGACAGGATACTGGGCTAGATGGACCTTTGGTCTGACCTGGTACGGCCTTTCTTATGTACTTCTTATTCTGCCAATTGCTAAGACAAACAAGTTTGTTTACATTGATGGGAGATACTGCGGTCTGCTTCTTATTTACAACGTCACCTGAAAGCGAGAACAGGCATTCGCACAGGACTTTTGTAGCTGGCATTGCAAGGTATTGACATACCAGATATGCTAAACATTGATATGCCCCTTCATGCTTCGGCCACCATTCCAGAGGACATGCTTCCATGCAGATGATGCTTGTTAAAAAAATAATGCGTCAATTACATTTGTGACTGTACTCCTTGGGGGGAGAATTGTATGTCTCCTGCTCTGTTTTACCTGCATTCTGCATATATTTCATGTTATGCAATCTCAGATGATGACCCAGCATATGTTCATTTTTGAACACTTTCACAGCAGATTTGACAAAACACAAAGAAGGTACTGATGCGAGATTTCTAAAAATAGCTACAGCACTCGACCCAAGGTTTAAGAATCTGGAGTACCGTCCAAAATTTGAGAGGGACGAGGTGTGGAGCATGCTTTTAAAAGTCTTAAAAGAGCAACACACTGATGCAGAAACTACAGAACCCAAACCACCAAAAAGGAAAATCAACCTTCTGCTGGTGGCATCTGAGTCAGATGATAAAAATGAACATGCATCAGTCCGCTCGTTATCGAGCGGAACCCATCATCAGCATGGATGCAAGTCCTCTGGAATGGTGTGTCAAGGCTGCTTCCCCACTTTGAACTTTAGGGTACAAATGTAGGGGCCTGCATGAAAACTTCTAAGCTTAACTACCAGCTTAGGTCTGGTCCGCTGCCACCATCCCAAAGCTAATTCCCTTCCCTGGGTAGCCTTGAGAGACCTTCACCAATTCCCAGGTGAATACAGATCCAAACCCCTTGGATCTTAAAACAAGGAGAAATTAACCATGCCCCCTCCTTCCTTTCACCAGCTCCTGGTGAATACAGATCCAACCCCCTTGGATCTAAAACAAGGAGAAATTAACCATTCCCCCTCCTTCCTTTCACCAACTCCTGGTGAATACAGATCCAACCCCCTTGGATCTAAAAACAAGGAAAAAATCAATCAGGTTCTTAAAAAGAAGGCTTTTAATTAAAGAAAAAGGTAAAAATTATCTCTGTAAAATTAGTATGGAAAATAACTTTACAGGGTAATCAAACTTAAAGAGCTCAGAGGACCTCCCTCTAGCCTCAGGTTCAAAGTATAGCAAACAAAGATAAACACTCTAGTAAAAGGTACAAGTTGAGAAAACAAAGTAAAACTAAGACGCCTTGCCTGGCTTTTTACTTACAAGTTTGAAATATGAGAGACTTGTTTAGAAAGATGGGGAGAACCTGGATTGATGTCTGGTCCCTCTCAGTCCCAAGAGCGAACGACTCCCAAACAAAGAGCACAAACAAAAGCCTTCCTCCCCCAGCCCCCCAAGATTTGAAAGTATTTTGTCCCCTTTTTGGTTCTTTGGGTCAGATGCCAGCCAGGTTACCTGAGCTTCTTAACCCTTTACAGGGCAAAGGATTTTGGAGTCTCTGGTCAGGAGGGATTTTATAGTACTGTACACAGGACAGCTGTTACCCTTCCCTTTATAGTTATGACATGGTGGTTGAAGCATAAAGGGACATATGAATCTTTAGCGCATCTGGCACATAAATATCTTGCAACGCCAGCTACAACAGTGTCATGTGAATGTCTGCTCTCACTTTCAGGTGACATTGTAAACAAGAAGCCGGCAGCATTATCTCCTGCAAATTGTAACCAAGAAGTAGGACTGAGTGGACTCGTAGGCTCTAAAGTTTTACACGGTTTTATTTTTGAATGCAGGTTTTTTTTTTTTTTTTTTTTTTTTTTTTAAACAGATAATTCTACATGTGTAAGTTCAACTTTCATGATAGAGATTGTACTACAGTACTTGTATGAGATGAATTGAAAAAAAATTGTTTTTTACAGTGCAAATATTTTTAATAAAAAATAAATATAAAGTGAGCACTGTACACTTTGTATTGTGTTATAATTTAAATTACTATATTTGAAAATGTAGTAAACATCCACAAATATTTATAATTAATGGTATTCTATTGTTGTTTAACAGCACGATTAATTTTTTTAATCGCTTGATAGCCCTAGTTTTCACGTAGCTCAGAAGCTTCAAGTTAAATGGTTCCTTATCACAATTTTCCCTCTCAAACACATGGACTCACACTGGTTTGTTGTAGGTTTGCTCATGCATGCTAGGCTTCTGGCACTATTTTTTGTTTTTCTGATTATTATTATTTAAGGTGAACAGAAATTAATAGACTAATGCTGCAAGCTGCTTAATGTCCCAGAACTCTTCAGAGGATATTTCAATGCAAGCAGCAGCATCCCAAGGGAGGAAAGCCAGAAGGTATATCCACAGGTAGCATACATATAAGCAGTACATATATGAAGAGAGAGATTTAATTCATATTTCTGCTTCACATCATCTAGTCCACAGGATTCATGATCCAACCAAATTACTTTTCTGAGTAAGGCAGCTTTTGTCATAGGAGTTAGAGGTGAGGGAGGTCAATGCCAGTAGTACAGGGTTTTAAGTAACTGATGCTGGTACAGATTGGCAGAAAATGAAGGAAGTGGAAAGACAAGTTTGCATCCTCCTCTACTAATCTCCAAAAAAACAATGCGAGAAAAAAAAAATCCTTATTGAACCGTTGACAATCATTCACAATTGTGTGAAGTTAAAACCCTTGTTTCACTCAGCTCTCTTTGTGGGTTGTTTGCCTGCTAGTCACTTTTCCTCCATTAACAGACAAGCAAGTTCATTTGCTCTTTTGTATTTGTGCAGCTTTTTCTACTCTTTTAAAAGGTCAAGTTTTCTTTAAACATGCAGATGCAAATTAGTATTTCTCTCCAGAGATGACATCCTTCCAAAGAGATTGGGGGGGGGGGGGTGCAGAAAAGAATATGAGGGAAGTATTTTATAGCAAGTGAAGGGTAAAGCTCAGTGCTGTAGATGTGCGTATTCTCAAATTACAGAACTTGAGAGCTGCTGTCCAAAAATAAGTGTTCACTATTTTATCTATCAAATCTTTGTTACATACATGAATACACACATCTACACATGAGTATACATACCCCCTTACTATTTTGGGATGTTAAAAAGTTTAGGAATATCTTCACGGCTTTTCAACTCTTCTTCTAACCCTCGATCAAAACTACCAGTAGAAGGCAGCATTGATTCTGGCAGCAGTGGCTCAGCACTGCAGAGTAGTTAGGAGCTAGCTTCATTCTTCTGTCATTATATAAGCAAGATGACACTGTTCTCTAATCCAGTCAAAGCTGATAAGTACCATCAACCTGTCACTTCCTACATTTCAAATTCTAACACTGCAGCATCAAAGAGTTTTTACATTTCGATTTCTTTTGCTGGCAGCGGTCGGTAGCCTCTCATTCTCCCACGGTGTTCTAATGCAGCATTTGCACACCAGGGTTACTCCCAGCCTGAATAGCAGGTCATCCCCTACTCACTGAGCTCATCTGTGGCCCATGTGCTAGGCAATTTAGATCCAATCAGCCCTTATTTAGCTCAAGAGTAATGAGCAGCATAGTGACACAGACTTAAGCCTGACCCTCAGGACACTGCTCATCAAGCAGTAAAACTGTGACAAAATCATTCATCTTCCACCCGCTGGCAAGAAATAATACTCGCACTCACTGTATTACTTTTCAAGATATAAAAAAAAAAAAAGTCCTGAATTTTCATGATGTGAGACATTAATTTGCAGAAAGCTGAATTCCCTTAAACCCCCCTGTTGCTATGAGCTCACCAGGGGGAAATAGGCCTTAGGAGACTGAAATGGAATAAAGAAAATTGCTTCAGCTTTCTTTTCATTTTAAATAAGCCTTAAATCTGACAAGAGATATCCTAAAGAGAGAAGAAATATATATCTTGTAAGGTAAAGAAGAAACAATCAAAATTAAGAGATTTAAATGCTACTTGCATTTAATATTTTTATTAGCAAAAATAGTTCTTTGTTTAACAACCCCAACAAAAAAGAATCTTTAAAAAAAAAAAAAAAAAGCTTTTTTCCATACTATCTGCAAAGAATGAAAAAGGGAGAAGACAAAGAAAAGTTCATTTGCGGAAAATACAGGTTCAAAAGTGAAACGCTTCAACCAGAAAATAAATCTGCATTGATGTTCTCCAAGGAGTACATACTTTTCTAAACAACTATTGGGTCCTAAGCAGCAGATGCTCAGGGCACCTGAAAATGATTTTGCATGGTTTTTTTTTTTTTTTTTTTTTTATTTTTTTAAGAAAATGCATTTGCTGGATTTTATTCTTTCACTACCGTAAGTCTTGTATTGCTGACCTGTAGGCTACACACAAGCTTCTGTGAATTAGTTTTTACTAGAGAAAGTGAATGGATCGGATGAAGGATGAAGTCTTTTTGAATTTGTAGCACTTGGTAAAGAGAAGCATATTTTCATAATTAATGTTAGACAATACATCTGATTTTCCTTCACTTCAAATATTTACCATCGTTGGCATTACTTGGCTATCAACAATCTGGGAAAAGCAACTCTAACAGATTCTCTGACCCCAGCAATCTTTTCAGTTTATTTTAAAAATAATTCCAAGGAAGATGCTCTTCCATTACTGCACTAAAAGCTAGCTAATATGAACTTGATTTTAAGCAGTAGCTCTCTCATGATCTTCATCTACTCATTCAGAAGATGGATGCTAAATATTGGAAATAAATACTTATGAGATCCTAAAGCAAAGCTAGATAAAACAAGAGTTAAAAACAAGGATTTTCCATATACCAAACAGTGGGTATATAGCTGCAATGCACTATATGAATCTGTTGTGGAAGCAGAGAAAGAACTGACAGGAAGGGGATGCAATGCATCCCCTCTCTCTGCTTCCACACTCTTAAGCAATATTATATTCTGTACCTTATTTCATTCATTTGTATAATTATTCTGAGAGCTAAAGACATTCAATCGAAACTTCAGCTTGCACCAGAGTTATCTTTGAGGAGCACAACACAAGAGGGCAGATCTAAGTATGCAATTTTATTTTGGAGTCAAAATGTTTCATTCATAACAACTCACACATAAAACACCTGAAACGACTTCAAGCCCAGGCAAAGCAAAAAGAGTGACAAATGAAATTCATTTTTAATAACCAGAGCCACGCCTTGAAGTAGCATACTGACATTGAAATTAGCTATGGATAACTTACCTACACCCAGTGTTTCCAGAGCAATCTGCTAAACATTTATTAGAAACAATTTAGAAACAACACACCTTTTAGACACGCTCTAATTTCCAAAATATAAACTTGTTCAATCCCAGTGCTCTGAGGATTTTCCTTCTTGTCAGTTAATAAAAATAACTGAGATTTGAATGACTACAATCAGTTAACTGCAGAAACACTAGGATTTTTTTTTTAGCCACTGGCAAAAGTTAATAAAAGAATGAGAACATTACCTTTCATACCCTCAGTTCTGCTGTGTGGCTTCACCATCATTTGTGTCTACAAACTACACACCTGCAGTCATACACCAGTTGGTTATTGTTATGTATTGCAGTAGCACATTTGATATCGTGGGCCCGTTATGCTACATGCACTATACAAACACACAGTAAAGGGCAGCCTTTGCCCCGAAGAGTTTACACTCTAAAAAGCATGACAGACCAAGGAAGGATTGCTATTTCCATTTTCCACATAGGTAACCGAGGCACAGAGAGATATTAAAATGATTTTTTCAAGGTCACACAGGATGTTTGGCAGAGCTGGACGCTGACCCCACATCTCCTGCATTCCAATCCTGTGCTTTAATCACAAGGTTAGCCCTTTCTCTCAAGTTCAAATAACTTTTAGGGCTTACATTCTGAAGGGAGTAACAAAGGCTCATACCCAAGACCTGCTTTTTTGTATGCATGCAGAAATGTGTGCACACAATGTGGGGGAGGGATAGCTCAGTGGTTTGAGCATTGGCCTGCTAAACTCAGGGTTATGAGCTCAATCCTTGAGGGAGCCCCTTAGGGCTCTGGGGCAAAAATCTGTCTGGGGATTGGTCTGGCTTTGAGCAGGGGATTGGACTAGATGACCTCCTGAGGTCCCTTCCAATCTTGATATTCTATGAATTACTTGATCTGTATGCACTGTTTTTTTCCCCCACACACCTTTCTTTTTAAAAAAAATAGTCAGAATTTGGCTTAAACCTCCAAAAAATACTAATATCCCAAAAACAAAATAGTACGTTACAGTGTAAATCTCTCCACCATTTTTCCATATTCTGTTGGATCACACTAATTTGTTTTGTTATCCTCTACCTCAGAGTTTTTCCTACTAGCACAGGGGGACTCAGGCAGAGAGTTCAATGTGGGTAGATTAAGCCACAGGACCCAGATCAACCCACACACAAACTCAAAGGGAGCAAAAGTGATGACTCATGGTTAGCAAAACAGCACATGACTCCTTGAAAGCCACCCACCTCCCCTTCCTGCTCCTGTTGTGGCACACAATGAAGGTGGCTGCATAAGCATTTCATCTGTACAGGGCTGCAGACTCAGGCAGCAGTTCCTCCACCCTGCACTTCTCTGGTTCCATATTTTAGTACTGCTTTGTCTGGCAGCGGGCACTCTCAGCATAATGCAGCCTTCTAATGAGTGTGGGAAAGGTGAGGAGTATCAGAGCTATTAGGAAGAGAAGCAGGGGAGAGTAGGAGGGTGGGGGAGAGAATATACATACATACATACACACACACACACACGAACAGAGACAAAAAAAGAATGGACAGAACAAAGGAGGATGGTGACAATGGGATCAGTATATGGTGTGAGGTAAAATGGGAGCCGAAGTTTCTAATCTTGTGCATCGTCAAGTTGCCATGATGACAGCATTCTATTTTTACCCTGTCTCCTTAATAATATACAAGCCAAGATTCATCCCAGTTTAAGCTAACTTTTTATGGTATAAACCAGGTCACCAGTCCCACAACAGACAAAAGTCTGCTGGGCAGGGTATGGCTGTGGTGGTGAAAGTCTCAATCCATCCTATAAGGGCCCAGTGCTGCCTGAAAAACAGGTGGCACTAGCCTGGGAAGTGGTGTTGCCAATGGGAATATTGGCTGCCCTCCAGTCCAAAGCCAGGCAAACGAAAACCCGTCCTGTGAGAGATTAGTGGAAATCGTGATTCAAGTTTACACAGGTTATACGGTATCTAGGATATTGACAAGGTATCTACCAGTGACACCAAATAGTTGTGGCAACGGGACAACTGTACATATATGTGCAAGAGGTTACAGTGCCATACTAAACTAGCCTATGAAATTTGTGCACTGAGATTTTCTGTAACATTTCTGATTCCTGCTACCCTACCAGAGCACTAGAAATTGGCATCACATTTTCAAATCATGTAAAATTATAAAGAATCATGTGGATTACATATTATTTTATTTGGTTAGTGATTATTCTCAAATCTACCTTGGGAATCAGTAGCAACAGTCTCTTTGCTTAGAATAAGAGTATTAGAATTCAGCATTTGTATTACGATAGGACAAGCACTGTTGTATCATAAACACACATCTCAGTTGTTACATGAGGCACAAAGTAAAACACAAAGATGAGATAATGAGAATACAATGCTCACCCTAAAGTGATGCATTTTGACCAAGGAGATGAAATTTTATCAAATAAAGAAATATTAAAATATTTAAAATTCTTCTACTACATATGTCAGTGGAGGGCTTCTGCCACCAGAATGTGTTCCTTGTGCGTGGACACCAGAGCACAAGTTCAGTAAGTTTTAGGCCTCTAACTCACCCTGTTCTTTATTTTAACAGCAGGGAATGGAATTCTGTCAGATCCTGTCAGACTATTTCCTCGTTAATTTTTTTTTTTCAATGATGCAGGGCACTTGGATGTGTTGAGCTGGTGAGCACCATTATGAATATAAATATGCATGCAGCATGGGATTTATTTACTTTTTTTTTTTTTTTTTTTTTTTTTAGGAAAAAGGATATTTTGGCAGGGTTTAAACATGTTGACAGTGTTGTGGAAAAAAAAGGGAAAAAGGTTTGTGACCTGAAGAAGAGCTCTGTGAATCTCAAAAGCATGTCTCTTTCACCAACAGAAGCTGGTCCAATAGAAGATATTACCTCACCAACCTTGTCTCTCTAAAGCTTGTGTTAGGTATGGAATACCCCAAATAAATACAAGACTACTTCATCAGCACATTTTTAATTTAACGTACTCTACTTTTTTTTTTAACCTATATTAATTACAGCCTCACAATCCCATCCCACAATCAGTACCAAGTTCTTGTTCTGTGAGATGCACTCATGGACTAGGACCCCTTTGTGCTAAGTGCTGTACTAACAAGTATTCTGCTTGGGCATCCTAATCACCACTGATCAAAAGTTAATTACTAACAAAAACATAGCCATTCCCCCTCCACACACACACTACTCATAATATTTACTATTCTTAAACCCAAAACAAGATAGAAGAAGAAAATATTGAATTATGTGGAAGAGCCTGCCACTTTAATACTATCTTCCACACATAGACAGGAAACTCTAGTGTTCCTATTACTTTTCTAGTGGACAGCACAATATGGAAAAGCCTTAAAAGCTTCATTTTAAAAAAAAATAATAAAAAAATAAATAAAAAAGATTAGAGGCAGCAGTGAAAAAAAAGGAGTATCTGCTTTCCAACTCCTATTTAAGAAAAAAAGAAAATGAGCACTCTTACAGGACCTTGTATACAAGTTTCAGCCTAGAGCAAATTTTCATAGCTATGATACAAACCCTTGAAAATAAAGGTTTATAATGGAAATGCTGACAGACCCTTAACCACAGCAGCATGAATGGCTATAATTAAAGCACAACTTTTGGCTACATCCCACTCTGCAAATGAACGATTGCCAGTTTTACAATAACCTCAAATAAAAGTAATTGGGAAACCAGAAATGTGATTCCAGAAATGCAATGAGATAAGTTAAAGGGGATTGCTAAAACTATTTGACATTCTAAGCTTTAAATAGTGAGACATTTGCTTAACATAACCAAGTCACTATTTTCATAATGCTACTTAATCAGCAATAAAGAATGCTCCTGTGAGCCATCATCTTGGGTTAGCAGAAAGTGGCATATGAAATTATTATTTCCTAACAGCCTAGAGGGAGCCGCTTCTCTCTTTAATCAGTGATCTCACTTCCTTCCTACCTGTAAATTCTCTGTCATACAGTTATAAAACTATTACACAGTACAGTGTACAGAAAAATTACATTTATGCAAGGTCTGCTATCTTATTCCCACCTGGATTTTAAAACAGGAGCGATTGCTACAGTGAGTCATTTCATTCTTTTCAAAGTCAGAGATGCAGCCAAGAATGAGTATCATCAATCTGGTTAACCTCTGCTTGGCACACAGAGATGCAAAGAAATATAGTGGTATAGTATTCAGACTGAGCTAAGTAATTACCATTTAGTTTTTAATGTTATTTTCCTTCCATGAATGGAAGGGTGTTAATCTACCTTATTTATTTTTAGAGCACCTATTAGCATAGGAGAGAAGCTCCATCAATATTTTACATTTCTCTTGCACCTTCCACCTGAGGATATCAAAATGATTTACAAACATTAAAGTAGCTAAGTAGGTACCATCAACCCCATTTTACATATGGAGAAACTGAAGCACAGGAGGACTGGGGGCAAGACACTGATATCCTTTCTTATGTTGAGAAGTACCTTATTCCTCAAGTACTCCAATGATTTCCATGAGATTGCCTGAAGAATGACTGTTCCACACCTTAAGCATGGAGGCAGTTGTCTGGCTTGCCAGGGGAAGGCGTATACCTCTTTAAGAGGTAGAGGACGCATCTCCCCAGGTGACCTGACTAGAAGGGTGGGGAGAGTAGGTAGGGGGGTAAGCCATGAGGGAAAAACCCTCTCTCATATCCAGACCAAGTGGAGCAGCACCCACCCTCCCAGCCTTGGAAATGGCCTGGTGAAAGACCAGGTTTGGTCAGGATCCGCTGGGGGCACTGCACTAGCCACTCCTTTCTCAGGGACTGGGAAGGATTTTCTCCCATTGCCAGATTGGCCAAGGCAAAGTGGGAATAAGAGGTTCACCTTCCTCACAGAGGGTAGTTTTCTCTTTTGGTTAATATACACAATATTTTTGAAGTCTCTAATGTATTCCAATATATAAACTCAGTTGAACAGAAATGAGAAAACCTTTCTAATAAATCAGCTGCACTTTATCTTTTTTCAAAGGCTGCCTGAAAAGCAGTTGACTTTGGATTTATAAGCTATTGACAGCTGCAGGCAAACTATCTAGACAGTAACAAAGTACCCCAGCTAAACAGAGATCTTACATGCAGGTCAATTTTTTCTCACTATTCATAATGTGCATTTCTCACTGCCCCTCCTCCACAAATCTCAAGCTCAAAGGTCTCATGTAGTGGCAGATCAATAACTGTCTTATTATGGCTTGCACTGGAATTATGGGGGAAATGTTTTTTCAGCCCTCCTAAAGCAGTTTTGGCTTTAAACTGCAGGACTACCTCCAAAGTGAATTAGTAGACATAAATGTTTATTGCAGGAAGGGCAATTTGGATGTTGGAAACTACACCAATAAATCAAAGCAAAATTGATTATTTAGTGATAAAATAGGATTTCCTTCTTTCCATCAGACACTTCTTGCCTCCATTTTCTGTGTTTTATTTCTAACTAGGTACTTACCTGGTGCACTGTTGCATGAATGCGTAGGTGAAAAAATATGACCGGAAAATTAGAGCAGAGTGTGCAATATATAATTAAATGTTACTAATTGAATACTGATTATAATTTTAAAAGAGGCCAAAACCCAGAGAACTTCAGTTTTGCTCACAATGCTGTCCAAGAAAATGAAAAATAAATAATTTGGCCTACAGTGGCATCAATTCATAGCAAAGAGAGATATCTGGGATCTCACACCTCAGGACTGAAACAGCAGAGAAAGATTTTCTGAACAGAGAGATTTGTGGATTGAAATTCAGAATTTAAAATGTAATTCACAATCCTGCAGAGTCACCTCTTCAGTTTTGTTCTGTTTGACAGAGAAGTGAATACATTATAGACTCATAGACTTTAAGGCCAGCAGGGACCACCACAATCATCTAGTATGACCTCCTGCACATTGCAGGCCACAGAACCTCACCCACCCAGTCTTGTAATAGACCCCTAACCTCTGGCTGAGTTACTGAAGTCCTCAGATCATGATTTAAAACCTTCAAGTTGTAGAGAATCCACCATTAACGCTAATTGAAACCGTCAAGTGACCCGTGCCCCATGCTGTAGAGAAAGGCAAATCTGCCGATCTGACCCGGGGGGAAAATTCCTTCCCAACCCCAAATATGGTGATCAGTTAGACCCTGAGCATGTGGGCAAGACCCACCAGCCAAACACGTGGGAAAGAATTTTCTGTATTAAGTCAGGAGCCCTCCCCAACTAGTGTCCCATCACCAGCCATTGGAGATATTTGCTGTTAGCAGCTGCAGATCAGCCAAATGCCATTGTAGGCAGACTCATTGTACCATCCCCTCCATAAACTTATCTAGCTCAGTCTTGAAACCAGTTAGGTTTTGTGCTCCCACTGCTCCCCTTGGAAGGCTGTTCCACAATTTCACTCCTCTGATAGTTAGAAACCATCATCTGAATTTCAAGCCTAAATTTGTTGATGGCCCATTTATATCCATTTGTTCTTGTGTTGACATTGGTGCTTACCTTAAATAATTCCTCTCCCTCCCTGGTATTTATCCCTCTAATGTATTTATAGAGAGCAATCATCTTTGGTCACATTTTTCACCTCCCCTCTGCCAGGTCAGGATTGTTCCCCACAGCTGAGGAGATTCTGGTTTTCAGTTTGTCTATTTTGCTGTTTGATGGCTTTGGAAAGCTACCAGTGCTCCCAGGAGGGATGGATTAGTAAGGATAACTGCAGGTTATGCTAAACAAGCCAAGCTCGTTGAATCTCCTCTCATAAAGTAGGTTTTCCATTCCGTGGATGATCCTAGTAGCCCTTCTCAGCACCTGTAATGGTTTAAATTCATCTTTCTTAAACATGGGAGACCAGAATTGCACAAAGTATTCCAGATGAGGTCTCACCAGTGCCTTGTATAATGGTACTAATACTTCCTTGTCTCTACTGGAAATACCTCTCCTGATGCATCCTAGGACTGCATTAGCCTTTTTCACAGCCGCATCACATTAGTGGCTCATAGTCATCCTGTTATCAACAAATACACCCAGGTCTTTCTCTTCCTTTGTCACTTCCAACTCGTATGTTCCCAGCTTATAGAAAAAAATCTTGTTGTTAGGCCCTAAATGCATGACCTTGCATTTTGCAATATTAAATTTCATACCTTTCCTATTACGCCAGTTTACAAGATCATCCAGATCATCTTGTATGATATTCTGGTCCTCCTCTGTATTGGCAATATGACCAAACTTTGTGTCATCCACAAATTTTATTAGCATACTCAACTTTTTGTGCCAATGTTGGTAATAAAAATGTTAAATAAGATCGAACCCAAGATCGATCCCTGAGGAACTCCATTAGTAACCTCCCTCCAGCCTGACAGTTCACCTCTCAGTATGACCCGTTGTAGTCTCCCCTTTAACCAGTTCCTTATCTACCTTTCAATTCTCATAGTAATTCCCATCTTCTCCAATGTAACTAATAATTTCCCACGTCGAACCATATCAAATGCCTTACTGAAATCCAAGTAGATTAGTTCTCAAAAAAAACAGTTGTCTTCTCAAAGAAGGAGATCAAGCTGGTCTGGCATGATCTACCTGTTGTAAAACCATGTTGTATTTTATCTCAGGGTAGGTCTATACTTACCTCCGGGTCCGGCGGTAAGCAATCGATCTTCTGGGATCGATCCTGGAAGTGCTCGCCGTCGACACCAGTACTCCTGCTCCGCGAGAGGAGTACGCGGAGTCGACGAGGGAGCCTGCCTGCCGCGTCTGGACCCGCGGTAAGTTCGAACTAAGGTACTTCGACTTCAGCTACGTTATTCACGTAGCTGAAGTTGTGTATCTTAGTTCGAAGTGGGGGGTTAGTGTGGACCAGGCCTCACTTATTGCTCACCTCTATGTCCTTAACTATTTTCTCTTTCAAAATTTATTCCAAGACTTTGCATACAGTTGAGGTCAAACTAACATGCCCGTAGTTTCCGGGATCCCTTTTTTTCCCCTTCCTTAAAAATAGGAACCTTGCAGTCATAGGGTGCAACCTCCGAATTTACAGATTCATTAAAAATCCTTGCTATTAAGCTTGCAATTTCATGTGCCAGTTCCTTTAATATTTTTGGATGGAGATTATCTGGATCTCCCAATTTAGTCCCATTAAGCTGTTTGAGTTTGACTTTCACCTCAGATGTGGTCATTTTTACCTCCATATCCTCATTCCCATTAGCCACCCTGCCACTACCTCTAAGCTCTTCATTAGACTGATTAAAAATAGAGGCAAAGTATTTGTTTAGGTGTTAGGCCATGCCTAGATTATCTTTAAACTCTACCCCACCCTCAGAGGTTAGTGGTCCCACTTCTTCTTTCCTTGTTTTCTTTTTGTTTATCCGACTATAGAACCTTTCCCTATAGAAATTCCCTTTGCAAGGTCCAACTCTGCTTGACTTTTGGCAGTTCTCACTTAATCCTTACACCTTCTCACCTCCAAGAGGTAGTTTTCCTTGCTGATCTATCCCATCTTCCATTCCTTGTAGGCCTTCTGCTTTCTCTTAATCACCTGGTTGAGATGCTTGCTCATCCAGGTTGGTCTGCAACCCTTCCCTATGAATTTTTTCCCCTGGCTTGGGATGCAACCTTCAGATAGTTTCTGCAGCTTTGACTTAAATTCCAAGCATCCTCCACATTCAGATCCTTGAGTTCTTTGGCCCAGTCCACTTCCCTAACTAATTCCCTTAATTTTTTTAAGTTAGTCCTTTAGAAATCAAGATCCCTAGTTGCAGATCTATTTTTGATTATCCTTCTATTTAGTTTAAACTGAATTAGCTTACGATCACTCGAACCAAGGTTGTCCCCTACAACCAGTTCTTCTATGAGGTCCTCATTACTCACCAATACCAAATCTAAAATGGCTTCACCTCTTATTGGTTCAATGACTACAATTTAGTGACAAAAACAAAGCAAGATACCAGTCTGTGTTCATGATTTATCTGAATAACTTACCTGAGCCTGGACAGAACCACCTGCAGGAAGTTTAGGACCATGTTGAGTTCAGTTCCTCGACAAGCCGGGAGCAGCATACTAAATCCATCATTCAACAACTTTTCCTGGGAAAGGTTCAAGTAGCAGCTGGTCTCAAACACTTCTTGAACACCATCAATGTAAGTGGAGAGTGGTGTCCAGAGATTTTGTTTGTGTGTGTGATCATTCTTGGTGACTAAAAACTCCTTTGCCTTTTCACAGAAAGCATGTGAAAGTTTCTCAGCTAGAACGCTGATGTCCATGTTCTTCTCAATATACATCAAAAGGAAGGCAAAGTAGCCTCTCCAAATTAGAGCTCTCTGAGACGTGCTGGTGGAGGTTGGGCTAAGAAAATCCAGGAGATCCAACACCCGGCTTGCAATGTCCTCTGTCTCTGCAACAGCCGCTAACACAAGGAAAAGATTAAAGAAGTTCTGCAGCCCCACCTCTGTCAGCTCTCGCATTCTTTTCTGATGGAACTTGGAATAAATTCTACAAAATAAAAAAAAAAAAAAAATACAAAAAAGTTTAAATTATGTTAAAGCATATTTCTTTCCATCTCCTTGAAGAGCTGTACTAGTCCCATTTTACACCTTTACTCTAGCTCCACACACTTACTTTAAGCAATTCTTCTCTATTTTTAAATTTCTCTTCTCTCCCCCATCCTTTTAACCTGTTTTAACCTGGAACAAGCTAATTCCTTCCCTTCTTTTTCCCAATCCAGGGTGCATGCCAAGGGATTTCCAACCCACGGTGAAACCTAACCTTTCTCCCCATGTCAACTACTGTTGATGCAAGCGTCTCACCTCTAGCAGAAAGATTAGATTAGCCAGTACTACTGGAACAAAGCTTTGGCTCAGATGGTTTCCTTCATACCTTTCCCCCTTTCAGAACTGAACACATCACCATCAACCTGAATAAATAAGTGGGGCCTCTCAGTTGCAGCATGTGTTACTAGTGCTCCAGGTTCCGCAATGGATGCTCACTGGTTTTCAGGTGGAGTTTAAGAAGTCTGTTTTGACTTATAAAGCTCACAATGGCTTGAGAACACCGTACATGAAAAAATACCTCTTCTCCTATGCTATACTGCCACAGCTGTGATAAGACCTTTGTGCTTCATCCCCCTTGTGATAAAAGAGGTGGGTTCGGGGGCTGTTGACACAGCATTCCCTATTGACCACCTTTTTTTCTTCAGAATGCTCGCCTCCTTTCCCCAAAAATCTGGAATGGCCCAAACACACTTATTTGTGTAAACTGCAACGCCCTTCCTGTTTGAGAGGACACTGACAGAGGGCGGAGGCACTTGAGAGTGCAATTTCTATTTAGTGGGAAAGTGTGATGGGGGGCTTTAAGCTGCATTGGTCATATAACTGGTGGTCAAGTGTAGCAAGAAGAAGTGCTGCTACTTTGCATATCCCAAGCTTTCACATAGGTGCCCTTTAACGTGGAGACTGTTAGACTGAACTCTAAAGAAATTTTACCATATTTTAAATATTTTTCTTAAGATATGAGGGAACAAAGGACTCAGCATGGTTTGTCCAAATTTTTACTGTTTGGCGTTAAAAAATATGGTATACTCTTCACCCTCCATTTACGACCCGTTCTACGCATAATAGTTAACTTCCATAAACACTAATTTCCTCCTATCCTTTCACCTGGAAAAATAGTTAGAAATGGTGTTGAGGTTTTAAAATCTAGCCACCAAAAATTGTAGCAAATCCCATTAATGTTGTTTAGTAGTAAATTACTACTGACAGGCATTTATGTTTTTCATGCACCAATTAATGCTTGGTTAGCTGCCGAAAACAGAGTTCATCCCAAAATCATAGCTGTAGGCTGTTAAAATTTTGTTACTTGTATAATTGACTTATTCAAGGTAGAAATGATGAATGCTGGTTGAGCAGACTTGCACATGATATTGATTATCTATTATTATTCTCCCTCTTAAATTAAGGAATTAAAAAGCAAGTTAAAATAAGAGAAATATTAAGTATAGTTTCTTTTCAATAAAGCAAATTAATTAAAATTGCTAAATAAAACAAGACACTGATTCAGCAGACTTGGTCGTGTGAGCATTTTTTAAAAACCTTAACTTTTTTGAGTATAACAAGAGAAACACAGAAATGTGATATGTATAACTTTTACCTTGTTTATCACAATACACTTTCCTTTCTGGTAATAAATGTATTGTAGTCCAATAAAATCTTAATAAAGATATTGCAAAAACACCCAGAACTTAATCTAATAGTTTGCTACATCCAATAACAATACTAATCAATTTATTTGTGGTCTGAAGTGAAAATCTACTTGTTTAGAGGTTAAACCATTGTAAATGCAAGTCATTTGAAAAGTTATAGCACATTCACTGATCAGCAGAAGCAGAAGTTGTTATTCTTCTTAAAATACAAGATTGCAAGTTGTAGCGGGGTGATTACCCGCTCCAGCCCTGAAGGAGTTGGAAAAGCCCTGCAGAGGGCAAGGGCCTGGGTAAAAGGGAGCAAAAACCCCAGCTGATTGGGGAAGTGGCTGCAGCTGGGGCCACGCCCCCACACTGAGCCACTCAGCCTTATAAGAAGGCCAGGGTAGCCAGCGCATAGGAGTCTCCCTCTGACAGGAGAGAGGGAGACAAGCCTGCCTGCAGGGAGCTCACCTGGGGACCTAGAGTGAAGCAGGGCTGGAGAAAGGCCTTGAGGGTGGGGAAGCCCTAGGCCAGTGCAACTCCCCAGGCTGCAGGGTCTGGTCCTAGGCCATATAGGTATTGGGGTTGCAGAGGGGCAGCCTGAGGGTGGGTAAAGGCAGCCAGTCCAAACCCCTTGTTGCCGGTGCTGATTGGCTGATAGACTGCAGTCTGCCCCAGGGTGTGGGGGCTAGATGGTGACTGGCAGTAGCCATGACTGAGGCAACATTGGGAGAAGGGGTGGGGGTTCCCCTGGGTGGGGAGACCCAGAGAGAAAGAGTGGGGTACTGCCAGGGGGGCAGCACCTAAGTCAAGGGCACCGGGGTCTGGGAGGGACACGGGGGCCAAAGACAGGCGGGACACCTGGCCTGCAGAGGGCGCTCTGGAGGCTGGCAAGCTAATTCCTGAGATGACCAACAGGAGGCGCCGCAGGGGAGAGTCTGCGCCTGATTACACAAGTTAATCACACACCTATATTAAATTAGAAAAACTAATGTTTCAGTTAACTATTTTTCATATGTCTTTGTACACAGCCTAATTATTCCTTTATGGCTATTGCCATATTTCAAAACTCACAAAGTAACAAACTAAAACCTCACAAAAAAGGAAAAACTTAAAAATGGAAAAGTTGAAATGGCTATAAAAAGAAAGAAAAGGATATTATTGGAACTACTGGTATATGGCACCTGCCAAGTTAAAAGATTACCTTCCTTTAATTTGTTTCCAAGGATGGGTTACATTGCTCTCCATTGCTTCTTTCATCGTTTGTGCCAAAATACAGAGAAAAATTAGGTAACTGTTGCTGGACTTATACAGGTCAGGGCTCTGCTGGTCAGAACAGCAGTTTTTCACCAATTCAAGCATAGACAAAGGAGTTTTACTAACACTTGCTAGACCCTTCAGACCAAGCCACGGAATGGTGAAGGAACTATTCTGGAAGACAAAGTAAAAGCAGAAAAGAATGTTAAGTGCTAAATAACTATGTAAATTCCTTCATACAAACAACAAAAGGTCATCTTCATATCACCCCTGCCACCCAGAACAAAACGCACTGTCACTGTGTACAGAACTTCTTTAGGAAATCTCACTTTTCTCAGCTCTGAGCACAAATGATAATGGAGGTTAACACATCCCCAAACTTCCCCATGACATGTGCAATATCTAGAAATTGAGATGTTCAAGAATATTTTGTTACATGGTAGCAATTTCTGGGACATTTCAACCCACGTTGAGCTAAAACAGATTAGAACTTTTTCACAAATGTGACTGCTATTTCAAGTAGTTCAGAGCATAAAGTAATTTCTCAGATGGGAGGGGGCACACTTGTAACTCTCATTTTTCACATATGCATTTACTAACCAGATTCTTGCTGTAATACTCCCAGAGTATGGTGACAGTAGGTAGATTCAAGTCCCAGAAGCTACACAGAGTCAAACAGCACTGAAGATGCATTCGTATCTGTTCCTCTAATACAGCAGCCTTATAATAATAAAAAAATATGTTAATTAAAAAAACCCATTTAGATTACAAATAACTTCCAGACTGCTGACAATCTTCTTCTATAAATATTATTTCTAGTTATATACTTTTGAGTAAAAGTATCCACTATTATGAGCAGTGAGCTAGAAAATAATATCTGACAAATGCAGGCATTGGCAGAGAGACAAGGCGAGTGAGGTAATATCCTTTATTAGACTAGCTTCTGTTGGTGAAAGAGACACTTTTGAGCTTACACAGCTTGTCTTCAGGTCTGGGAATGTATTCAGAGTATTACAGCTAAAAACAAGGTGGAACAGATTGTTTAGCATAAGTAGTTAACACATAGTTCAAGGGGCCATTCAAGGTGAAATGGCCCATTAACACCTCTCCAGTCACAAGGAGGAAAGGAAGGGAGAGAGAAAAAAGGGAGCCAGATGGGGAGAGGGCCAGAATGATGTTAGTGGGTTACAGATTGTTGTAATAAGCCATAAATCCAGCATCTCTATTCAGTCCAAGATTTTTAGTGTCTAGTAAAGTTATGAATTTAAGCTCCCAGGCTTCTCTTTTGAAGGTTTTGTGCAGATTTCCTTTGAGAATGAGAACTGAGAAGTCAGATGTAGAATTGTTGTTTTGTGAAAAAAGTGTTCACCCACAGGTGATATATTTTTGTCTTTTCTTATTTTTCTATGAGAGTTCATTCAAGATAATAGTGATTGTGTCTGTCTTCACCCACATAGTTGTTAACGGGGCATTCAGTGCACTGGATGAGGTGCACCCAACATTTTGTGATAGGCATGTATAGGATCCATGGATCTTGAAAGGTTTGCTGTGGAGGGTGTTGATCACTGTAGCACTGCAGATATGTCTGCAGTTTTTGCATCTGTTGCTCTGGCAGGGTCTGGTGTCACATTGACTAGTGTTGGTCTGTGGAGAGTTTGCTTCTGATGATGAGGTTGGAGAGGCTGGGGTGGTTCTTTGAAGGCCAGAAGAGTGGCTTCAGGAAAGATTTCTTTCAGGGTGGGGTTCCCATCGAGTATGGGTTGTAGTTGTTTGAGAATATTCCCATATGAGTTCTAGTGTGTGGGGGGTGTGTGTGTGGGGGAGGTAACCACTAAGGATGTGCGGTCGAAGGGGATTTTATTTCTGTAATGAAGTAGGTTCTCTCAGGGTATTTGGGTAGCCCACTCCATGACACAATCCACTTTTCTGGTGGAGTGTCCTTGTTTGAAGAAGGCGGTTTTAAGTGTGTTAAGGTGTATATCCCAAACTTTCTCCTCGGAGCATATTCTGTGGTAGTTAAGGCCTGCTCTACACTAGAAAATTAGGTCAGTTTAACTACGTGTGTCAGGGGTGTGAAAAATCCACACCCCTGAGCCGTGTAGTTAAACCAATCTAAGCCCCTGTGTAGACAGTGCTAGGTCGATGTAAAAATTCTTCTGTTGACCTAGCAACCCCCTCTCAGGGAGGTGGATTCCCTATGCCGACAGGAGAATACCTCCCATTGGCATCGGTAGTGCCTACACCAAAGCCCTACGGTGATGCAACTGTGCTGCTGAAGCATTTTAAGTTTAGGCAAGCTCTCCATGCCTCGCTGTAGCTAACAGATTTCTTGGTGATTACTGAATCTATGAAGGTAGATGTAGTGATCCGTGGCTTCTTGTACATAGTTGTCTGTAGTGTTTCACTGTTTAAACTGACCGCAATGTTGAGGAAGGTGATGCAATACCGGCATTGTCACCCAGTAATACTCTGCAAGAAAGCAGTTAGCTGTTAAACTACAATTGTGGGTTATGGTGCACATTCTTAGTTGTATTTAGATACAGTAAACTCACATATAGCGAAACCGGGTTTATAGGGCCATACGCTTAGCATGGTGCAGAAACCTCAAAAGATGGTACATGGGGCAGGGACTACAAGGAATGTGAGAGGCACAGTAGCACCCTCCAATAGCACATGCCCAAGTTATGCATAGCTTACTGTGGCGAGGCACCTCCTTCGTCTTGCCAGACTTAGCACTTCCCCCTCTGGTGGTGGCGGGCCTGGGGTAAATCAGCCCCACTCTGAGCAGTATTTGCCTTCCTCCTTCTGTGTTTCTTTGGCCGTATTTTCAGGGTAGGCCTCGGGTTCGGCCTAAGGGGTGATCCTCCACCAAACAAAAAGGAAACAGTCTCTCAAACTCAAAACCAAAGGGGGATACCTTTCCCTGTCTCCTCACTGGGGCAGGGTGTTGTCCTGTTGTTTTCCCCAGGGTGTCAGTCCTTCCCCTAGCATGCACTCAGGTTTGGATGTTTCCCTTATGGGAAGAAGCACAACTCTCATCCTGGAGAAGCTTATTTCCCTGCTGCCACTAGCCTGGCAGCAGCTTGGCTTGTCTCTCTCTCCTTTTCTCTCTCCAGAGGAAAGATTTTTAAAGGCCTCAGGCAGTCCTTAATTGGATTCAGGGGTCCCTAATTGACCTGAGGTAACCCCTTCTCAGCTTGTAGAAAAAGAGCCTTTAACATTCTAGGGCTAACCTACTGGCCTTCCTGGACCCTCTTATAGCCATCAGGCCTGACCTTGCCCCATTGAGCTTCCATTGAGTAATGTGACAAAGTGATGGGTGGCCTAGCTACTGCTGATGAGCAGCAGCCAGGGAACAGCTAATCTAAAAGTAATGTTACTCTTGCCATTGCCAATAACTTAATGACATTTTGCAGCATATGTTACTGCTACTCCAAACAGGAGGCACTTCCCTCTCTGCAGCATGTCCGCAGAAGAACCATGTGCATGAGAAGATTGGGGGCTTGCCACTGCCACTATGGCACCTGTGAGGTTTCAATATCCTTGCTAGCTCTGTTGCAAAGAAGGGAGCATTCTGTTCATTTACCACTCCTAAGATTCCACCCAGATGTGGGCCATAGTAAAGACAGAGAAAAATCAAAAATTGTTTTTAACACATTGGCAAGTCCAGCCTGAAATGCTGGTCATTGTGAGATTACAGTGAAATTGTTCTAGACATGTAGGGATGTCACTACTCGAGGATTCCACTGCATATTTCTAAGTGACCAAACTCATGCAATATTAAGAATAATTAAAGGAGTTATGGGGGGGGGGGGGCGAGGGGGAGAGAAAGGAGCAATAAAAGAGTACCTCCCTGAAGGGGGAGTTCCAAAAGAGGATGGAGCTCGGCTGTTCTCAGTGGAGGCAGATGACAGAACAAGAAGCAATGGTCTCAAGTTGCAGTGGAGGAGATCTAGGTTGGATACTAGGAAAAACTATTTCACCAGGAGGGTGGTGAAGCACTGGAAGGGGTTACCTAGGGAGGTGGTGGAATCTCCATCCTTACAGATTTTGAAGGCCCGGCTTGACATAGCCCTGGCTGGGATGATTTAGTTGGGATTGGTCCTACTTTGAGCAGGGGATTGGACTAGATCTCCTGAGGTCCCTTCCAACTCTAATCTTCTATGATTCTATGAATCCAGGACTCGCCTTACTATCTGAAGCTTTGAAATATCTTGCTGGAGAAGAACAGAAATGCCTGCCCATCCCACAGATAAAGGTCATGGAGTTATTTCCTCCAATTCCAGTCCCACTGCCAGTCCTCGCATTGCATAGAATGCGTAGCTCAAGTAGCTAGTTGTTTTTCTTGGGCTTCAGACCAGCCCCATTTCAACCTGTGATGCTAAAGTAGCTATGCAGATTAAAACACATTAAGTCACACTTGACTCCCTGAATCAATACATCCCTGGGGAAAAATATTATTTGCCACATTTTATCAGAATAGTGTGGGCAATCAAAGAAATCATTTGCAATAGACTCAAATTCTCTCTGCCCTCTCTTCCTATGTGCAATGAATATAGGGTGCATGGTCACCTGGCAGACTCTCAAACTTTACAAAATAGCATATTTCTAAAATAAATTAAAGGGTGAGGCAGGATTTTCATTTGTAAATCTGGAAAAAGGATATTCTCTACAATTTATATATGGAAGCATGTGAAAACCCCCACAAATGTTTGCATTCTACTTCAATGAGCCCAACATAGAAAATTTTGGAGAAAATACTTCGTGAATTTATTAAGTATAAGAATATACTACAGCTGAGGACTTCCCAATTTTTGTTTTTACATTTAATATAATTTTACACATTAATCAATAATCTCCATAAAAGAAGACCCTGAGAATAAATCTAATCTGAAAACTAAGATTCTTCAACCATAACAGTTTCCAGTGTCTCCTCTGTCTAAAGGAGAGTGAAAGTGGGTATCTTGCATATAAGAATTACAACAGGCCAACGTATTAGTTTCTCTAGACACCAACCAAGTTGCAAGACTTGTTATACCAAAACTATAAGAAGAAAATTAATAGTGTCCATTCTTAGAGCCATATTTTTGCCCACAGGATAATATCTGGGACCTAGCTTAAAAATTCAACAAAAAACAACATTGAGCTCTTCTTTGATTTCAGACCTTCATTATCCCAGTGTCCAATATTACATTAGAGCAGACTTCTACTACAAGATATACATTGTAGATTTTATCTCAAATGTAACATGAAACAGTCCTCAGACTTTATATATTATTGGGTATCATGCACTCTCCGTTTAGGATTACTTTTTTTTTGTTTAATATGAACTCCTGTGCTGCTGGATATAATCAGAACTTATGAGGGGTTCAACACCAGATATAATCAAAATGATAGTACTACCTAAACATCTCCCCCCATCTTTCATATGTCACTCGTCTCCTTAGATTATAAACTCTTGATAGTGGGGAGCATGTCTTCTTTGGCATTAATACAGCACTAACTACCTGGGGACCACCATGCTGATATGAGCCCTGAAGGAATATAAATATTAAATAATAATAATGGCCAACCTCCCCGATATATGTACTACATGAATAGGATCTCATCACTGCTTATCTCTGTACTGCCAACAGATGATTGGTTCAACTCTATCGAGTTCTTAAAGATTATTTTTTTGCAGCTGCTATTGTAGTTCTCAGAAGGATGGGTATGTCTTTTCCTTTGTCCGGCAGGAGTTACCAACTGTGACCCAGAGTCCACTTGATGCAAACTTGCACAGGGGTCACAGGGATTTATAGGGATCTCTGGGGTCAGCTATATGCACAATAGCTCACCAAAGTGTGGCATGTAAAAGCCAGTAGCCCACAGGTCATAATAATCATTGTGAAATATATGTATGGATAAAAATGTAAGAAGTTATGTATCTATACTGAAAATTACATTCAGAAAGCCTTGGAGCTAAGGCAGGTTACCCAAAGGTGACATGCCTTGGACATGGTCCTTTCAGGCAGGGGGTAACAAATGGTCTATTCGTTTATTGGTTGTCTGCTTCACAATACAGGCTTATTTGCATACTGAGCCAGGCGCCAGTCAAAAGGTTGTCTAAGCTACAAGAGAGAAAATGTACAGGAACAAAACAGCAAGGAGGTGTCTTGTTTATGAATGAAGACAAGTAAAGACTTGTATATCTTGGGGGGCAAAGGAACACACTGGATCCTTTGCCTAGAAAGCAAGCTAACCGTTTGCCTGTCTCATTAAAGGAGGATCATAGCCAGCTTGGTTATAAAGTGCAAGGACTTTGGGTGATCACTCGACAAGACATGAGAATGCCTAGTTAATGAAGTCCAGGCTCTAGAATGCATGCTATGATTTTACTTTGTATGTAACCATTTGTCCCAATACATCTACCTGCTATTACTTGAATCTCTATGCTTCGTTAAACATAACTTATGTTTATAGGGAAACCAAGTACATCTAAGTGCTGTGTGTTAAGTGGAGAGGCAATCTGAGGCAGAACTGGTGAACTGTTTCTTTGGAAGCAGCAAATCTGTGAATAGTGCAACCGTCCAGTAGACCAGGGGCTGGTCACAGAGATATGCAGAAGGCTCGAGGGTTGTGGTATGCCAAGCACTAACCTGCAGGGGCTCATGGAGCCTAGAGTGGAGTGGAGCCTTGTGTTGCCAGTGGCCAGCAGAGTTAGGAAGCTGACCCATGTCAGGCACAGACAGGCTTCCTCATGCTAAGGGTGAGGTGCCTCACAACCCTTGTTACCCCCAGGCAGTGTTACACCAACGAAGTAGAGTAATTTGAGGCCAGGCCTGAGCAGTTAATTCCAATAGCATTATCCTACCATTTTCACAAAGAACACAATCCACCCTTCAGTCATGTATTGGCTTTTACTACTACACAGCCTGTTTCTCCATTTGATTCTGCTCCCTTGATCTGCCATCCTGCTGCACTTCTCTCCTTCCCACGCCTACATTATCTAGTCCTTGTGACAGTTATTTTAAATATACCGGAGGATAAACCTCCTTGATAGGTATTATTTTTATTGGGTTTTTTTTACTGATTCCACAGACACAACACTGAGCAATCCCGTAGCAATATTTTCTACACAAAGCTAGCAGCCATTTAATATTAAGTAATGAACCACTTAAATAGAAAATAATCCAGCTGTCGTCTTAGACCATTGCCCATGACCTGAACTTATCCCTATACCATTTTGCAGCTTGGAAGATGGGGTTTTCCTTCTGATGGAAGAATCAGGATTTAGTGTTTTAGAACAATGACCTCCAAAGAGCCTCTTACGGTGTCATTATTAACCTTGTTTAAAAAAACAAAAAACAAAAACAAAAAAGCATGACTTATATCTGATGGTGGAACCCCAGCTATTCAGAATTTGTTTAACGAGCACATAAAAAATTTCTTCTACTTAACCTGCATTTTTCTTTAAAAATAAAATCCTACAAAACATTAAGCATTCACAACAGAATAAGTACATTTTGTACAAGATGTTAATAAAACTAGCATTGTCTTCTTTGCCTTCAAAAATGCTAGTATAAAAAGACAGAGCATAGGAAAATGGTTAATAAGGTAATACCAAATGTTAAGCATCTAATTCCCATCGCAAATTTCTCTAGTTTCTCTGTTTAAAATCCTTGATACATCTATAATGTACATATTGTACTACACCCTTGATATGGATGCAGTTACGCACACTTTGAAATGTTCAATAAACCATGAAAATAAGAGATAGTTAGTCTAATATTCTAACAAATGACTTCTCTAAACAAAAACAGGTACATGAAAATAACTTTCTCATAGCTAGCAGGATTACAGATTAAAACCGCAGATGCTAACATGAATTGAAATACAGTTTGCAATTTAAATTAAGGTTTGAAGATAAATTTCCTTTGTCAATGTGAAAGTCAATTTTTACAACATATGACCCATTTTTATATTGACTACATTTACATATTCAAGTGTTTAAACAAAATCTAGACCGTACATTCGAACCCTGCACACATGCCTCGGACAGATGTTAAAACAAAGGTACAGGTCTAATAGATTTTCACAGTAGGACACAATTAACAAAAAAGAGTCCTCTTAGATGAGATTGGTCTTCATTCAGCAGCCATGTTATCATACTCTAGGACCTCTCTCCAACATTGTTTAAACTGTGCTAATAGTAACTGTTTTTAAATACAAATGTGGTTGTTGATACCCTGCCTTCTCTAAGCAATGTAGTCCATTGTTTTTTTTTTCCCCTCCCTCTGAGAGTTGTTCAAGCAAAACTTTGCAGCACTGCCTGATTATAGTCTACAGCATAATTTCTAGCGCCATTAAAATATATTTATCTTTCTTTTCAATGGTCAGGAGAACTACATTAGAGCTGTGCTAGCAACAGTTGTATTTGTGAGAAACACTGCACCCTTTATCATGGCTTTCAGCCATAGTGTAGAGAAGGCCCAAATGAAAAACCATCTTCCTCTTTCAACCGTATCATATTTCAACATGTTTTTCTCTCAACTGGTATCAAAAGGGAAATAATCAGCAGGTTTATTCTTATTGCTTAGTATGTAGGTAGTCTTACGCACACACAATTATTTTTGTAGCTGTTGTCGTTACAGAAATTACTGTTTGTACCACACAACTTAAGAAGACATATACCGAGCTGCAATGTAACATATTTAAAAATGTGAAGAACAGCATATTTAAAAGCTCTTTAAAAAGGAGGTCAATTCTGACCTCTGGGCCATGAAGCAATGCATTAACAGCTCTGCAGAAAGAAAAATGATAAGGTATGAAATGAGTGCTCAGAAACTAGAACCTTATCAGGAAGAGTTTGATTCAAGCCTGTAAGACAAATTGCTCAGCAAGGCAAGTCACCTTCCTGCTGTGATGAGGATATAGCTGAATTTTCAATGCAATGACTATCTCTCCCATCATGTCTCCTCAACTTGATAGCCTTACATTCAGTGTACGGTTTACATTTTCTAAGCATCCAGCTCTTATTCTGAATACATCTTGTCAAAGTAGCCACATGCACTTCCAGGATAATTATCTTTTCCCTTTATCTGACAATTTAACATCAAGCACAACCACTTTAAAATAAGTGTAGTCGCTAACAAGAAGCCAACTGTACACTGTCTTAGTTCAGCTACATCAAAGATGTTCATACAATCAAAATAAAGAAACTAAATTCCAAAGACAAACTTGTTGGTTAGATACTTTGCTTCATGTGCTGCATGCTTCTCAAAAATCACCTCAACCACTATTCTTTATTCCTCCCCGTACTTACTTGAGCATCAGTGGACCTTTTCAGCAGTTCTTCCACAAAATTCCAATTGGATTCTACTTGTTTCTGGAAAGGAATGGTTGTCAATGTTAAATATCTATTTTTCAGAGTAGACATTATATAATATTGTAAAACATAAAAACAAGAGTACAAGAGATTTCCTGAAAATTTCCACTTCCTGAAAGCATTTTGCAATAGTTTGTTTAAAAGAGTCCCTTTGCATTTATGTATGCAATTGATATTTCCTCCCACTTTAGACTATTTGCACTCTCAAAAATAAAATTTAAAAAATGTGTCTCTATTTCTGTCTTTATAGCATAAGTGTTACTCTAACCTTGTCAGGAGATTGTATTTTATTCCTATGCATAGCTCTCAGTCACCAAAAATTAGTAAAGAAACAAAACGTTTATGCCATTTGTACATCAATCCCTCTAGTGACAGTTTCCACGTGTAATAACTCTGTATTACAGTTTCTCAAAAGTAACAAAAAGATCAGCAGCCCTCTAAAATGGAAAGGAGGGAAGCAAAGTACAGACTCATTCTTGGCTTTCTTTGCAAATCTTTCACTAACTCATTTTACTTAGGTCAAACAGCTGTTTAATGCTAATAAATGTCAGTCAGTACCAACTTGGTCCAGGATATAATCTGTTGCTTAGACAAAGTCCAGCTCAAAAGATTGTAGGGTAAATCAAACAAGGATCATAATTCATCACCTTCATGTCTGACAAATTTGATAGTTGTTTCAAATGGGCATTCAGATCACTTCTACAAAGCAGAAGTATTGAGTGGAAAAAAAAGTTTAAACTAAAGACAGTAAAGCTGTTTAAACATCTGGTTATGTAAGGTGTGGAAGAAGAGACATGTTTTTATAACCAAGAACATCTGCCAATAAAAATGTACATACAGATTTCTACCACAAACTTGATTACTTAAAGCCCTGATAATCTCTTACTTCATTTATCTGTGCTACAATATCCACATAGAGGATCTCTGTAACCTTATTTTCCCATTACTTTTCTCCTCTTCACTCCTCTGTTGAATCCTGTCTTTATCTAAATTTTAAACTCTTTGGAGCAGACGTCCTTTATAAATTTGCACAGAGTCCGGCATAATGGACCTATGATTGGGATTTCCAAATGTAATAAAAAAATAACTCTCCTCTCCTGCTTCACATGACTATGGTTCAGTTCAGTGCCTATCCCAGCTAAGAGAATTTTAAATACTAACTCATGTAAAAAGATATACTGCCGTCTACTTTTCAACACTAGTACCATTTGAGAGTTTAGCAGATATCACACTTTTGCATGACAAAAAAAATATTCAAAGGAATATGATGGAGGTGGTGGTACTGGTTCTTCACAAATTAATACTAGAGGTCAGAGGTGAAAAAAGGATGGCCTGCAGGATAGGAGGACAAGGACAAATGAACACAGAACAGAAAGGAACAGCAAAGAGCAAAAATACTCCCATTTTGAAAGGTAAAGGGAGATGTCATTCTGTTAGGAAGAAGAGTAGGTAAAATGGGCATATATTAAGGCAGGTGACCTGCTTAGGAATGAGGACAGTAAATTTGGTGCCTGAAGTAGCAGAGAAGCAATAGACCTAGTAGGATATTTCTGCACTGGAACAAAGATAAGTTTAATTTTAAAGGCTTTTTATATTATATTAAATATAAATATTAATATTTTCCACTTCATATTTGGCTCTTATATTTTAGACTCTGGTGTTATTTTGAACACCAAGCAGAGAAAATTGGAAAATAAAATTTTGGTTTTATGCGCCTCGGAGTGCAAGCTAGTTGAGAATTTTCCTACAAAACAGATTTTCACCAGAAGATGCTGACTTGTCAACACTGAAATGTTTCACAGAAACATGAACTTCATGTTTCAATGAACTTCCAATAAAACACAGGCAGGGGTCCATTGCAAACCTGCCTGGTTTCCTGCCAGCTCACCTGCGGGTTGTTGCGGGGCTCAGGCTTCCAAGGTCCATGGCTCCAGGGCAGCGCTGCCTCAGAATCAGGGATCCCAGGACTTCCAGGGTCCACAGCTCTTGGACACTCTACCATGCAAACTGCCCCAGGGCAGGAGATCTCCAGGCTCCCTGCTGCACAGCCAGAGAGACTGGCAGCCCTGAGTATTCCAGTTCAAGCTGGGCTTGGCTCCTGACTCCTCAGCAGGGAACCCGGAAGCCCTGATAACCCCCAGCTTAAGCCGGGGCTCTCGGGGGTCCTACTCTGGAACCTGGGAGCCCTGGCGCCCAACTGGGTGGATTGATTTAAATCGCCCATTTTAATCACGATTTCAATCAGCAAGCAGGAAAACTTGATTGAAACCATCAGTTTCAGTCATGGTTTGCATTTCTATTTTATAGTTATTTTCCTACAGAAAAGTTGATTCTCATTGACTTGTACTTGTTAAAACATGTTGATCTGCAATTAAATATTAGCCTATAGAATAAATTTGGTCCTCCTTTTTGCTTACTAAGAAGATACAATGTAGTGTATCTATACATATTTATTTAAGCAAGCATATAGCTTAATTTACACAAACTCAGTTTCTTAATTTTTCATCAGGTTAGAAAATGGTCAATGATGCACTTCCTATTTACTATACTATTAATTTTGGATGGAAATTCAAAGTTAAACAAACAGTATTTGCAGAAAAGAGGCAGTTTTGACAAACTTCCCATTTTGAAACATTTTTTAAAAACGTTTCAGATTGTCAAAAAAGGATGTTTTGACATTTTCAAAATGAAAAAGTTCTCGTTTTCAATTCCAAATGACTTGGGTTTGAAATTTAATTTTTAGTTTAAAAAAAAAATTAAAAAGACAAAATATAAACAACATTTTTACAAATTATTGAAATGAAATGTTTCAATTGACCTGATCCAAATTATTTGTCCGATTTTCTGTTTGCAAAAATTTGAGATTTTGAATTTTTGTCGCAATTTGGGGTAAGACATTTTTTGGAAATCTCAAAAAAAAAAACAAAAAAAAAAAAACACCACACTTTTGGAACAAGAACAATGTTTTCTGGCCAGCTCTACTGGACACTACCAAAATACAAATAATAAAAAATAACAGAGGAAGGCTCCACAGGAGAAGTAGGATTTAAGGACAATTTTGAAGGAGACAAAGGGTATGGGGTGCTTGGGAAAGTGGAGGTTATCCAAAATGTAGGATCAGTCAACGGATGCAGTTAGGATAAAGGAGAGATGGGAAGGGTGATACGACCAGAGTATCCTCATGTTGAAGACATTTTGGCAGAGAAGGAAATTTAGGTATATTTTCTTGGGCTTCTTCCAGCCTTGTTATTAACAAGTGTCACAGTCAAAGTGAGGCAGTGAGATGAACTATGATCTTCTCTCTCTCTAAATATCTTTCCCAGTTTGCAAACCCAAAGCATGTATTCCTCCCCTTTGGCCAAAGATTAGACACAGCTCCCTTTAGGGTCTGGAAACAATCAGCATTATTTCAGGAGCTGGTCTGTGGGAGAGAGTACAGGGGTTATTCAACAGTAAATCAAGACAATTCAATTCATGAGGCAAAGGTTTGAGCACTTGATTTTTGCATAGTGGTTTAGGAAGACCTCAATGCATCTGTCCTTGAGAGCAGACTGAATATTTTAGAATCTTCTAGGAGTATTATAATTTTGACTGAACCTTTCATTACTTTAATGATTTAATAAGTAAGAAAGATTTATATTCATCTCAGGCATTACACATAAGACAGGAACACAGAATAGATACTACGCTTGACCAGAGCTCAAAGAGCCGGGAAGCGAGTTACCTACAAAAACTACTGTAAAAGAATATTAAGGTTACCAAGTCAAGCACTCAAAAGTTAGGAAGTCTGAGAATTAAGGTTGCTTGTGGAAGCTTAAACTTGCCCCACTTTTACATCTGCATCATGATAATCTTTAATTAGATTAATTACATGATCAATGTGAAGAATGTGGGAGATGCCAGATTAAAAACAAACAAACAAACATTGTGAGTAGCTCTATTTGGATACTATCAGTTGTCTGCTTCACAGGTACAAAGCATTAATTCAGTTCTGAGGGGTTACTCCTCTGCAGGAAGGCAGAGAATTGCTAATGATTAGTGGACAATAAGTGAATCCACTGCCGGAAGTCCACCTTTGACTTTTTGACCTTAAATTCTTCCATCGACCTAGCACTGTCTGCATGGGGACTTAAGCTGGTTTAACACCACCACTCAGGAATGTGGGTGCTTCACACAGCTGACTAATGGAGTTAAACCAAAATAATTTTTTTAGTGTAGACCAGGCCTATAGCCCATATATATATATATAGACCAGCCTATACTGGGAACTTACATCACCATAGCTACATCACTCAGGGGTGTGAAAAAGCCAACCTCACAGTGTAGACAGTGCTAGGTCAATGGAAGAATTCATCCGTCAACCTAGCTACTGCCTCTTGGCAAGGTGGATTACCTATGTCAACAGGAGAACCCCTCCCATTGGTGTAGACAATGCCAGGGATCCCCTTCCCCATGCTGAACTCTGGGGTACATGTGGGCACCTGCATGAAAGACCCCCTAATCTTATATTCTACCAGATTAGGTTAAAACTTCCCCAAGGCATAAATTCCTTTCCTTGTCCTTGGACGGTATTGCTGCCACCACCAAGTGATTTACACAAAAATTCAGGGAAGAGTCACTTGGAATCCCTATGTTCCCCAAAATATCCCCCCAAGCACCTTCATCCCCTTTCCTGGGGAGGCTTGAGAAGAATATACCAACCAATTGCCTTAGCAACATGAGCACAAACCAGACCCTTTGTCTTCAGGACACTGAAAATCAAATCAGGTTCTTAAAAGAAAAACTTTATTATAAAGAAAAAAGTAAAAGAATCACACCAGCAAAATCAGGATGGAAGGTAACTTTACAGGGTAATAAAAAGATTTAAAACACAGAGGCTCCCCCTCTAGGCTCAGCTTCACAGTTTCAAAAACAGGAATAAATCTACCTCTGTAGCACAGGAAAAATTCACAAGCTAACGCATTTCCTTCCCCTACTTACAATTTCTGTGATTTTTAGATGGATTATTCCAGGTATATTTTCAGGAGGAGTTGTACCTGTTTGGCTTGTCTCTCTGTCCGGAGAGGGAAAAAACAAAGAGCAACAAACAAATCCTTCCCCCCCAGATTTGGAAGTATCTTCTTTCCTCATTGGTCCTTCTGGTCAGGTGCCAACTAGGTTATTTGAACTGTTTAACCCCTTACAAGTAAGGCAATTCAGTACAGCTGCCAAGGAGGGATTTTATGCTACTCTTTCCTCTATATTTGTGACAGTGCTACAGTGGCACAGCTGTGCCGCTATAGTGTTTAAGTGTAGACAAGCCCTCAGCATGAGGTGAATTGATTCCCCCCTGAGAGGTAAAGGCATGAGTCTGTCATTTAAAAGGTGTGCACAAGGAAAGACTGAGTAACAAGTCAAAGCTACAGTTCACCTTGGAACCATAACAATTGCACACTGTAGAACCTCAGAGTTACAGAAACCTCAGGAATGGAGGTTATCCGTAACTCTGAAATGTTTGTAACACTGAAGAAAGCACAGTTCAGGCTCCAGATCCAACCAGCAGCTGACACTCCAGGCCAGGCTTTAGCAGCAGTTGAACTGCCTACTGAGCCCTGGCATGATTTTGCAAACTTGTCCCCCTCCCGGTAAGGGCATAAGGGTGGGTGTGGGTGTGAGAGAAAACAGTGTGTCCCCCTTCCAGGGATGGAGGGGGTGGGGGGAAAATCAGTGCATCCCCCTCCCGGCAGGGGCGGAGGGGGGTGTGTGTGAAGCGCTGCTCCTGCGCTGCTGGTTGGCTCTGGCTGCCTTGGGCTGGTAGTCCCAGCGTCTTGCTGTAAGTGGCTGCCCCGCGCATGGGGTAGGGAGGTGGCGACAGGCAGCCCGCCCAGATGTGCCTACTTTTAAGATGCAAAACAGGCACAATACAATATTTGCTTCTTTTTTCCCCCCTCTGGTCTCTGCTGCTGTATGACTGGTTGCTTCCGGTTTCACTTGGTGTCCGGTTGACCGGTCAGTCTATAACTCTGGTGTTCATATCTTTGAGGTTCTACTGTACTATATTTTCCACAGGAATTCAGTGTACAGAATGGATGGTGCTTTCTTAATGAGCAGCTATTCATTATTTAGTTATCTCCTCACTGTTCCACATGTGGTCCCATGCCTTATTTACTGCACTATTCAAACCCAACTCTGAAGACAGAATTATTAATTATCTCATGGGCTTTTCTGTGCCACTTATCACTATGCCATCTGAGTGCTTCACAAACAAATTCAATTATTTTCACAACAACTCAGTGAGATTTGGGGAAGGAAGATATACCCATTTTATAGATGGCACAGTGAGATTAAGGTCCAAAGGTCAAAAGTATCCAATTTGAGACACCTGGGACCTGATTTTTCAGAGTACTTAACATTATATACTACTCAATATGGTCCAAGCACAGCTCCCATTGACTTCAGCTGCGAATGATGAGCACTTTTCTGTAAATCAGAGCCCTTGGTCTCAATTGGGCACTCAGAAAGTAAGGAGTACACAATTAGCAGCCCCTTGTGAAAAGTTTAAATGACTTGCTTAACATCACACAGGAACTCTGTGGGAGAGACATGGATAGCATCCAATTCTCTAGGGCAGCATTCCACTGCCCTAACCAGGAGAACATTCTTGCTCTTCATGAAATACACTGCCTCATTCACTGCACACCTTCCGATTTTTACAACAAATGAAGCTGGGATTCTAAAGACAACCACCTCTTTTGTTTGCTTGGTTTTGTAACTTCAATGTTCCTTTAACATAATTTGTGTTTATGTAATTTCCTAGGTTTTAAAAATACAATCTGAAAAAAAAAATAGAAATTCTATCATGTGGCATCATATTGACACCCATATGGTTCACCAGCAGAGTTGGAACTTTTAGAACCACTGCACAGACCTCTGCCATTTGAGGTAACTGATAGCAGTAGTAGGTTTTTATCTTCTATGTGGACCAACATTAGACAGGCCTCTTTGTCCCAGTCTCCTTGCCCAGCCAATCCCAGTCTTCCACTGGCTGCTTGTCCCAGTCTCCCCACAATTACCAGTCCTAATTTCCCTCTCCTCCCCACTCCCTGCCTGCCAGCTTCCACTTCCAATTTCGCCCTCCAAATTCCTTATCCCAATCCATTCTACCCCATCTTCCCAATCCCTTTGCATTGGAGCCAGATGGCTTCCTCCCTCATGCTGTCTGGATTTCAGGAGTGGGGTCACTGAAAGCAGAGGAATGAAAGGCTCCCTGCTTGCAGTTCCACTCCTGCCCAAGGCAGCTGGGAGCAACCATTACAGGGAAAGTCCAATTCCACCTTTATAGCCCTGGGCTGGAGGGAGCATGCTCAGTTGCTCTGTGGGCATGCACAGTCTGATCAGCACCAGGACCATAACCAGTGGGCACAGATTCTTCAGAGATTTTACCTGCTATAGCCTTAAAAGACTCCACTGAGCATATGCTGGCCAAATGCAGGTGGATTTTTACAGGGACAACAAAAGGCATTCTCCGAACACAAACTGCCAAATTTCAAGCCCCTGCTCCAAAGCACCAGGGCACTAGAGTTCTCCAAAGAAAAGGCTGCCAATTGTTTTGTATTATTGCAAAACAACATATTTTTTCCTAGCCTCATGCTCAGAAACAGCTTAATTGTTTTAGTGAAATTTCTCAAAAAAACAAAAAAAACCTCATCCTGCGGCAGACATCTGGCACGGGAAATTTCAGCCCAAATGGGTAAAGTTTGGTAAAAAGTCATACATAATTGAAAACAGGATCTTCTAATGGGAAGTGTCAAGCAATCTTAATAATATGCAGTTTATTTAATAGTACAAAGCAACACTACATAACAGTTTAGAACAGGAAATTAAGAAAAATATTAATGCAATTTAAACTGCAAGGGAAATTACATAGGCAGAATGTAATTAGCCAGACTGGAATTCAGTGAGAGCACCAACATTAACACCCTTAACTCTTATGACAAGTGGCATTAACGACTGAGTGCAGTCAATGCTTCAGCTTTACACCTCATTTAAAGAATAGAAAACCTACATGACGCTAGCATCCAATGCAGATAATCATTCTAATACGTTCGGTTATTGAAGCAGTGAACTCAATGAAGCAATTATGCTGAAGGCAGACAGTCTTAAAACATATGCTACAGCAATAAGTACATGAACTGCTAACTAGCAGGACTTTCTAGTCCCCTTAGTTGGTTTACTGACTGAATCTGTTTTTTAGATCCATATGCTCAGGGCTCATGGAATAGATTGTAAACAGTATACCTTAAAATCACGAACCTTTAAAGGAACTTTGTAATGTAGACATCAAAAATTACTGTAACGTTACTACCCCACCACCAAATACCTGTATGAGATTACAGGTCTAAATAAAATGTTAAAATATTAGAAAATACAAACCTACCTTTTCCTCTACATTTCCGTTACGGTCAAACTGGTAAAGTGATGCCAGATGAGTAATAATCCACCAGCTAAAACTTAATGGATCTTTGCACTGCACTGGCTCAGAAACAGACATCCCTTCTGCAGTACTGGGTCTTTCAAAGACCTTCTTTAGTAGTTTATTCACCCAGCTCCAAAAAGACTGCAGAGAACAGAGAGAGCCAACCAGAGCTGTGTTAAATGACTTTGTAGAGTAGATTAAATAATAACCTAAGTCTATGTTAAAGGGATTCCTCTAAATACTATCCTGTTTACTTCTTAAGATTGTGCTTTTGGTATTAAAGGAAAAAACAAGCTGATAGTCATGAAAAAAATACTGAATAACAAAGTTAAGTGGCACCAGGGAAAACCTAGAGCCATTTTAGGATTTTATTCTTCAGAAGGCAAATGGAAAACAAGGGCAGTAAAAGGATGTCCATTGGTCATCCTGGGAGAACATTCCCCTAGAATTTTTACAGGCTAGCTCAAAAGCACATAGAGCAGGGGTCTAGAAGATGGTGTATTCTACCATCGTCAAAAGAATGAAGAAAACAGAATAATCTTGCACTGGTGTAGACTGTAGTTGACTTGTCTAACAAAAGAAAAACTGAATTATTTAACCCTCATAGTGAAAAACAGTTTATGAAAATATTCTTAAAAAAAAAAAAAGGGTGTCTCAGAATATACAAAATATATCAAATGGAACAGGAACTTTAGACACAACCTAGTTCTCAAAATGGGTAACAGTTTACCTGCACCTCATATAGCAGGTAAATAATTATATGAAATATTAGCTAGGGAGAGATCCAGTAAGAGAGAACAAGGCCTAGACATTTATTTATTTATTTATTTTAATTAAAGGAGCTAGCCTGACATTTTTATATTTATTATGATCTTGTGTTAAAGGCACTGGATGGGGACTCAGATCTTTTTATAGTCTCCAGCTCTGCCACAGCCCAGCACAATGGGAATGAAGAATTGTCCAGTGGTTAGCACATTAGCCTGAGAAGTGGAAATCTCACATTCAATTTCTTGTTCCATCACAGACTTCCTTTGTGACCTTGGGCAAGACACTTAATCATAGAACTATAGGGCTGGCAGGGACCTCAAGAAATCATCAAGACAAGCCTACTGAGCTGAGGCCATAGCAAGTAAGCTTAGACCATCCCTGACAGGTGTTTGTCTAACCCATTCTTAAAACCTCTAGTGATGGAGATTCAACAACTTTCCTTGGAAGCCTATTCCAGAGCTTTACTGCCCTTATAGTTAGAAACTTTTCCTAATATCTGACCTAAATCTCCCTTGCTGCAGATTAAGCCCATTACTTCTTGTCCTACCTTTAGTGGACATGGAGAATAATTGATCATTGTCCTCTATTATTTGAAGACTTATCAGGTCCCCCCCATCTTCTTTTCTCAAAACTAAACTTGCCCAGGTTTTTTTTTTTACCTTTCCTCATACAGGGTAGGTCAGGTTTTCTAAATCTTTTATCATTTTCGTTGCTCTCCTCTGGACGCTCTCCAATTTGTACACATCTTTTCTAAAGTGGGGCACTCACAACTGGGCATAGTACTCCAGCTGAGCCTCACCAGTGTTGAGTAAAGTGGGACAATTACCTCTCTTGTCTTAAATACAACGCTCCTTTTAATATACCCCAGAATGATATTCGCCTTTTTCGTAACTGCAACACATTGATGACTCATACTCAATTTGTGATCCACTATAACCCCCAGCTGGCCAGTAATTCTCTATTTTGTAGTTGTGCATTTGATTTTTCCTTTCTAAGTGAAGTACTTTTTACTTGTCTTGCCTGAATTACAGTTTGCTGAATTCATATCTATTTGTCAAGGTCATTTTGAATTCTAATTCTGTGCTCTAAAGTGCTTGCAAACCCTGCCAGCTTGGTGTCATCCTCAAATGTTAAGAATACTCTCCATTCCTTTACCCAAATCATGCACATGTACCATTTCTAAAAATGTGAACAACACTCCTCTGTTCAACCACCTTTTGTCTGTCTTGTCTAATTAGATTATAAGATCTTCAGGGCATAGACTTTGTTATACTCAGCATTTGTACAGCACCTAGCACAATGGCACTCTGATTCTGACTGACTTGTAGATGCTCCTGTAGCACAAATAATTAACCAAAAAAAAAATTTCACCAGAGACTTTTTTGTCTGCTCACATTAAAAAGTCTGAATACTCTACCATGAAGCTGTTTGATGATATACAGACTAAATATGCATTACTGCAGTGCACAAACCCATTTGAAAGATGAACAGCGCTTTGGATTTTTATGAAGATTGGCAGCTTTCAAAAGAGTTTTTCTAGTAATAAATATTCAGGGAAAGATTGTAGCTGGGCCTTGCCATGCAAACCTAATGGTGGGTGGGGGGGTGGTGTGTGTGTGTGTGTGTGTCACTTATGCAAGGACAACTTCCCTTCTCTTGTGGTTCCCCTCCCACCTCAATACAGAGTAACAGCCTCTATTGCCTTTCTTTTCTGAAAACAGGGACTGCTCCCTATCAGTGCCCTGGGCCACAAGAAAGCTACCAGTGACAAAGCTCGAACCAGGACACAATGAACTCTCAAGCATGGGGGCTAAGTTGGCATAGCTGGCACATTTGTCTCTTGTATGTCAGGGAGCATAATCTCTCCTAAAGCTCCTGATAGGGCAGTGCAACTCTGCATCACGTTGGATGTGAACTAGTGCATTCATGGCACAATCTGGTGCTTAATTTGGTAATTGACCAATCACTATTTGAATATTTTGGATATAAACACTTTCTTATATTTTCCTCATGCTGTTCATGCAGCAATGTTCCCACTTACCTCTGTATGAGACCCTTTATTTCTGTGGTCCAACAGATGAATAAGCAGAACCCATAATTCCTTAATGCAGCTACAGGGGTAGTGGTGACTAGTTAGAGCCTCCGATGGTCTAACCTGGTGAAGAAAATATGAAGTCCATTCACTCACAGAGTAGCAGGGTATTTGAAGTTGCATTTTACATACTAATATTTCCATTCTTTGTTGCAACAATTTAGAATTTATACACAATTACAGAGGATTCTTGTGAAGCACAATGCACTATTCCATTAACATCTAAAATAAATCAAGCACACAGCAAAGGAACCATTATCTACCAATGTACAGTAGAAGCAGCATTACTTTTAAGCTTTTACTGAACCAGTTTCAAATGATTTTTCAAAAAATATTTAATAAGTGAAAGGGATGATCTAAGTACTAATGAAAAGAAACAGCACTAAATACCAATTCATTGTCTACTAGTGAAAGAGAGAGAAAATGATTGATTAGATTCACTTGATGTTCCTGGGAAGAGAAGAAAAAGCTTCCAAATGATTTAATATTTATTATTTTTAATATGCAAATCCCTTAATGGTTATGTGTAATGCTAACAGAATAGAATTTGTTCATGTGAAGATAGTTTTTATTCATGGGAATATGTTAAAATGCCTCAATGTCCCCACAATATTTCACATAGCAGCATTTTGGTAGTCCTGCGGTAAGACATTATTTTAACATGCTCCAAAGAGCACATTTTGAGTTATGTGTGTTATCTGATCATTACTTGTTGTTTAAAGAAATTCTCTTTTGACTGATGTTTAATATGTAAACAGTCTTGTGGTGAGTTACCTTTCAGTTTCTCACACTCTGAATAGAGAAACAGAGATGTGTGTGTGCACCTAGAGAGGAATCCACAGTGACAACATATCAAAGAAGAATGTGAGATTACTCTACTGGCTGGTATATACAGCAATTAGACTTCCTAGTTTAGATCTGCTAATGATAGGAGGTTGTGAAGAAAAGTCAGCGCACCAATCTTTAAAAAAATAAAATAAAGAGGTTACACAAAAAGGGTACATTACACTGCAGCTTGGAGCATGCTGCTCGGGTATAGAGAAAAGCACTAGCTCTGATCAACTAGTGCGATAAAAATAGCAGTGTAGCCGGGGTAACATGAGCTAGCTGCCTAAGCACACATCCAAAAGGTCCGGGCCAGTTTGTACTCAGGTGGCAAGTGTGAGCTGCTGCTCCTGCTACCTTGGCTATACTGCTATTTTTAGCATACTAACTTGAACACAACTAGCGTTTGTTTGTCTGTCTACCCAAAGTTTCCCTTGACAAACGTAAAGAAGCTGTAACGGAAAGCTGAAGTTGTTGAAATAGGAGTGGTGTAAATATAAACTGTAATATGACATTGTAAGTAAGTGCCTAGTTAGCTTACTGCCAAGGTTTTAGTCACTCTCTTTTTGTTCCTTTTGAGAGAGTTTGGAAAGATATTTTCTGCATCTATAGCTCATGTTTGGCATGAAACCCAGCACACTGAACTTATTAAATGTGGCACACACTTCAGTTCTGTACACAGTGCATTTCAAAATTACTCTCCCAATCAATTGCCAGATGGTCATGAATAAATACAACACAGTATGAGTTTCTAACAAATAACACTCTTTAAAAATTGGGAATATTAAACCAAAGGCAAAATTTTAAAACACCAATAACAGGGGACTATGTTTTCCTATGCATCTGTACAGCACCTAGCACAAAACAGCCCTGATTGTGATTGGGGCTTTCAGATGCTTTCTGCATAAAAGAAATAAAATAATAATACCTTGGTATATTTGTTGATTGACAAGCTTATCAAATCACAGAAGAGGTTTCCACAGTGTGCTTCAAATAAACTGATATTGGTTAAATTTTCTCCGGTTAGGTTCATGAATTGGTGAGCGTACACAATTTGTCCTAAAACACAACAAAAGATCAGATCTCCTTAATACTTGGGCTTGATTCTATGGAAACAAAGACAACAATTTCTATTCACTGTATTTGCGTCAACAAGCAATTCTGAGAGGAGTATCATTTTTGCTTACAAGCAGAAAAATTACTTGAGGAAAGTTTTCCCATTCCAAATTAATCCTGTCGTCTTCTCCATTTCATAAAAGTTTGATATTATTCTGATTGACAATAGAATGGTTGGCATTATATAGTTACTTTGCTGGCATAATCCCTGCAGTCACTACATTGCAGTAAAGGTTTCTTCATTTGCAAATTCTTCTCAGTAACAAATGCCTCTGTGTGACAAATCTGAGGAACCGTCCCAGATTGAGGTGTCATTACAGAAGGTTTAGGAACAAACTGATAAATTGTACAGTAATAACTCACCAGGACCAGATGGTATTCACCCAAGAGTTCTGAAGTTACTCAAATATGAAATTCAGGAACTATTAACTGTGGTTTGTAACCTATTTCTTAAATCATCTTCTATACCAGACGACTGGAGGATAACTAAAGTGACGCCAATTTTTTAAAAAGGCTCCAGAGGCTATCCCGGCAATTACAGGTCAGTAAGCCTAACTTCAGTACCAGGTAAACTGGTTGAAACAAAAGTAAAGAACAGAATTATCAGACATATAGATGAACACGATTTGCTGGGAAAGAGTCAAGATGGCTTTTTGTGAAGGGAAATCATGCCTCACCTCTCTATTAGAATTCTTTGAGGGGGTCAACAAACATGTGATCCAATCAATAAAGTGTTCTTAGACTTTCAGAAAGCCTTTGACAAAGTCCCTCACCAAAGGCTCTTAAGCAAAGTAAGCTTCATGGGATAAGAGGGAAGGTCTTCTCATGGATCAGTAATAAGTTAAAAGATAGGAAACAAAGGGTAGCAATAAATGGCCAGTTTTCACAATAGAGAGAGGTAAATAGTGGTGTCCTCCAGGGGTCTGTCCTGGGACTACTATTGTTCAACATATCCATAAATGAACTGGGAAAACAAATAGTGAGGTGGCAAAATTTGCAGATGATACAAAACTAATCAAGATAGTTAAGTCCCAGGCAGACTGCAAAGAGCTACAAAATAATAATAATTATAATAATTAATGGAGATATCCCATCTCCTAGAACTGGAAGGGACCTTGACAGGTCACCGAGTCCAGCCCTCTGCCTTCACTAGCAGGACCAAGTACTTATTTTGCCCCAGATCCCCAAGTGGCCCCCTCAAGGATTGAACTCACAACCCTGGGTTTAGCAGGCCAATGCTCAAGCCACTGAGCTATCCCTCCCCCAAAAGGATCTCTCAAAACTGAGTGAGTGGGCAACAAAATGGCAAATGAAATTCAATGTTGATAAATGCGAAGTAATGCATATTGGAAAACATAATCCCAACTATAAGTACAAAATGATGGGGTCTAAATTAGCTGTCAAGAAAGATCTTGGAGTCATTGTGGATAGTTCTCTGAAAACATCTGCTCAATGTGCATTGACAGTCAAAAAAGTTAACAGAATGTTGGGGGATCATTAAGAAATGGATAGATAATATGACAGAAAATATCATATTACCTCTATATAAATCCATGGTACGCCCACATCCTGAATACTGCGAGCAGATGTGGTCACCCCATCTCAAAAAAAATATATTGGAATTGGAAAAGGTACAGAGATGGGCATCAAAAATTATTAGGTGTATGGAACAGCTTCCATAAGAGGAGAGGTTAAAAAGACTGGGACTTTTCAGTTTGGAAAAGAGACAACTAAGAAGAGATAGGACAGATGTCTTGACTGGTGTGGAGAAAATGAATAAGGAAATGTTATTTAGTCGCTCACATAACACAAGAACTAGAGGTCACCCAGTGAAATTAATAGACAGCAGGTTTAAAACAAACAAAAGGAAGTACAGTAACTCCTTGCTTAACGTTGTAGATTTGTTCCTAAAAAATGCGACTTTATGCGAAACGATATTAAGTGAATCCAATTTCCCGAAAAGAATTAATGTAAATGGGGGAGGGGGGTAGGTTCCAGGGAAAATTTTTTTGCCAGACAAAAAACATTATATGCATATACAGTATAAGTTTTAAACAATTTTAAACGAACAGTTTAATATTGTACACAGCATTGAATGATTGTGAAGCTTGGTTGAGGTGGTGGAGTAAGAGGGTGAAATATTTCCCAGGGAATGCTGTGCTGCTAAATGATGATATAGCATTTGGCTGAGCCCTCAAGGGTTAATACGCTGTTGTTAATGTAGCCTCACACTCTACAAGGCAGCATGGAGGAAGGAAACACAATAGATGCAGGACAGTAGCTGCAAACACTTCCCTGCAAAAACTGAACATGATGATGAGCTTACGCTATCCAGCTGGAGCGCACCACTCCCTCCTCCTGACAGCACATGCACGGCTGCAGAGGCTGAATTTCGAAAGTGCTGGGGGGTGCATGCATGAGTGAGGCTAGGTCTACACTACCCGCCTGAATCGGTGGGTAGAAATCGATCTCTCGGGGATCGAATTATCGTGTCTCGTCGGGACACGACAATCAATCCCCGAATCAACGCGCTTACTCCACCAGCGGAGGTGGGAGTAAGCGCTGTCGACAGGGAGCCGCGGAGGTCGATTTTGCCGCCGTCCTCACAGCAGGGTAAGTCAGCTCCGATACGTCGAATTCAGCTATTCGCATAGCTGAATTTGTGTATCTTAAATCAACACCCCCCCATAGTGAAGACCTGTCCTGAGAGACGTGCATTTCCCCTTTAAGGTCACTTGCCCTTTTAAGCAGATGAGCCAGTTCAGACTTGAAGCAACAGCTTCCAGCAAGCTCTCCCCCACACACCTTCTGTCCCCTCCTCCGCTTTGTGGAGAGGGGGTACAGAGCGGGGGAGGAGGGGAAGGAGCAGGGGGACATCCTGATTCAACACCCCTCTCCCCTTCCTCCCCCAGCAAGCAGGAAAAAGTTAACAGAATTATTAGGTATATGGAACAGTTTCCATAAGAGGAGAGGTTAAAAAGATGGGGAGCAGCTCAAAGGCAGAGGGCAGGGCAGAAGCAGCACGGCAGTGGGGGGAGGGACAGCTGCTGGGCAGCTGCCGAGCTCATTTAGGTGAGCTGATGGCCCCCCCTGGTTCTAATCCCCACAAGGAGGGGCTGCTCTTCCAGAGAATCCTGCAAGCAGTGGACAAAGCAGGCAGCTGCCAAACAACGTTATAAGGGAGCATTGCACAACTTTAAACGAGCTTGTTCCCTAATAGATCAGCAACGTAACAACAAAACAACGTTAACTGGGACAATGTTAAGTGAGGAGTTAATCACACCAGTTTCAATTATTTTGGGTCATTTATTTCAAAATACCAGTCAGCAAGTTTGTCTGTAACAAGACAGACAACAAAAAAGATTCAGAAAATGTCTTTTTTTTTTTTTTTTTTGGACAAATAGATTCCTTACGAGGCATATTAATACAGGACTCTGAGTAATAATTCCTTTAAACTACAATACAGAACCGTATTTCCCACGCCCATCAGAAACAGTGCAAAGACTTGGGGGGATTCTGGGATAACAGAGGAGCTGAAGGAGATGGAGGTAAATTGCTGGGAAGAAACCTGGGTGTGAACATGGAGGGTTGTTGGGTATGGGTGGGAAAAGTATGGAACAGGTTTTTTTGCGGGGCAGGAAGGGATTGTTAGGGAGTTTTCCCCATGCAGACCCCTAGCCTCTCCCATTCAGTCAGGCACATCTGCCCATCCCCATGTGTCCCTCCGCCCCCACTCGGACACCCACTCCCCCCATCCCTATGTGGCCCTGCATCCCTCCCCCCTCCCCATGTGGCTCTGTGCCCCCACTCAGCCACTCCCCTGTCTGTGTCCCTGTAACCTCTTGCCTGTCCCCATTTGTCTCTGTGTGCCTCCACCCAGCCACCCTCTGTCTTTATGTAGCTCTACACCCCCTCCATCACCATGTGGCCCTGCACCTCCCCCGTGGTCCTTTGTCTCCACTCCCATTCAGCCCCAACCCCAGTCTATCCTCCTGCACTAGCCCTTATGAGCCCCTGTCTGACACTCTCACCTCCCCCCAGCACCCCATGCTGTCTGTCAACCCATAGTCCCTATCTCCTGACCTGGCCTGACAGGCACTACAAAGAAAGCACTACAGGCTCCCTCCCTTCCCTTGCTGGCTGGGAGCCGCTGCTGTTCTTGCGCCACTGCGCCCTCTGATAGGCATAAGGCAGAACTGCAGCAACATTTCAGCAGAAGCTTTTTTCTGCGCAAAAAATTAAAATATGTATGGATCATTAATTATGCATGTGCACAGTAGTGCAGAATTCGCACAGGAATACAAGATTTTTTTTTGGATACGGAATCCATAACTAAACTGCTGAACAAAATCAAAGATGAATATTTTGGAGGACTCACAACACTGTAGATAAGTGACCAAGCATGAGTACTGCTCTTAGTGACATAATGAGGCATTTTGTTATTAATTTAAATAGCAGCTGCATTGGGTCTCAAGTAACTGAGCAATCAAGTGTCTAAAATTTTTTGTACACATGAAAAAAAACAAAAGCAAGTGATATAAATGTTTAGAAATTCATTGCTTGAGGGCAGCTAATATCAAAGTTACGCTTATTGAATTCAAGTGAACATATACTTTATAACTGTTTTTGCTGAAAACTCTTTATTATGCGACATCCTACTATAATACATTTTGTACAATTATATAATGTATTAGCTATGGACGAAATTCTGCCACCTTTTCTCATGTTGATCAACACCTTATTGGGTCCTATTTAGGTCAAGTTGAATTTCAGCTGAAAGGTCAATGGGATCCCACATGGAGTAAGATTTTACTCAACGTGAGTAAAGGTGGCAGAATCAGCCCCTTATATGTTTTAGTATATCTTTCTTATGGGAAGTTGTGGAGATTAGTTAACGTAAAGTGATATATGAATGTCAAATATATTTATTATTACTCCAACTTGTACGTGGCAGTTAAATGTTACTGTAGTTCTTGGACAAGTATATATCTGCCTTTCCATAACACTGTATTATGAATGGAAACTTAAAAGGAAGTCTTGTTGGCCTCCTTCACTCCACCCCAACAACAGCAAATGAATTACTAAAAGAGGAGCTGGCTCTCATATACCTCAATGTCTAGATGACTACAATTTTTGTAATTCACATATGTACCAGTATTGGACCATTATTTAGAAGCTCTATACTAAAGAGGATTTCAATGCAATGTGACACAACACTTATAGAAAGGGGAAAGAAATAGTACTCTAGAATTATTTTTTGTGCTTGACTTGGCTGACACACAAATGAATAATACATAAATAATCCTCACTATGCAACTCATATTGCCCTCCTTCGTATTTCAACCATTTTTCTCTAGCAAGCTGAATTGCTTTGAAGCTGTTCTCCTCGACTGCATTCCCTGACCTTTTACTTTAGTTGCTACCATAAACAGCTTACTAGTTTCAGTGTACTCCTTGCCCTGTAAAGCCACTAAACCCCCCCCACACACACACACACATATTGGTTTGCCCTTTTCTCACTATATTTTCACACACTCCTTTGGCCAAGGTCTCTCTCTTCTCCCAATACCTCCTCAGTGGTCGCCTGTGCACAAAAATGTGGATTTTTTTTTTTTAAATCAATCACAAAATCTCCTCAAGAATTCTCATAAATGAAGCACAGACATGTTGCTTGGAACTGATGAGGAAGTGTCCTCTTTTAAAATCATGGCCTCAACATAACATCAACGAGTTTCTCTATGGTCTTGACCATTCTCTTCAAATCTGTATCAGCCATCCCTGGATACCCTTTCCACCCCATTCACATCAAATTATTGTGTGCTGTTCATCATCTTTTGATTTTTTGCAAGCAACATTCAGAAGTGTATTTTTTTAAATTAAACTTGAGTCATTTGAAGTTTCAAGAGAAAATAATTTGATGGCTCAGTCTAATCCCAGTAGCACAAATCCACAATACAATTTGATGTAATTGTCAACCTTCATTAGGACAGGATCAACCCCGGATTAGTAACTGTACTGTACATCCAGATTGAGATGCACTAGCCAAAGCATGTGGGAAAACTTGGAAATAACCTGCCCTCACCACTCTTGATTTTAGCCAATGTATCTAATAGCAATTAAAAAGAAAAAAAAATAAAGTAAATGCAGAAACTAATCCCCAAAGAAAGTAAACTAATTTGGACAACTTCAGATCAGAAACATATATAACCTGGGGGGCGGAAACTAAATCACTAAAAATATGCAAAGCACAAACATGCACCATAAACAGATGGACTTACGCAGCATCTTCTCGCCTAGGACATGAAGAATTTCCAGCACTAGCCAATGGATATCCAAGTGGAGATGCAGTAAATGCCACGATGGAGGAAACAGCTGTGATAAAAGACAATTTTTTTTTCTAATTTCATATTTCCTAAGCAAAGCCTGGATCCTATCCTAAGAACCACGAGGACAGGCAGACTCCTATGACCATGTGGAGTCCCACTGATGGCAAGTATCGCATTAAATAATACGTTCCAAAGTGAAAGAGAAAATGTTCTTCCTCACACACTTACTCTTCTGTTTAGAGCAGGTTCACAAAATCTTTAAACTAACCCACAATCCAACTAACCAAAACATCTTAGTTCAAGGTGAACAGTTGAAGCACCATCAAATCCCTATGTGCCCTTCTAGCACACACATTATTAGACAGCAGAGAACTGGTAAATGGACCATAATAAGGATCAACTTTTTTATTCAGAGCCCTAACCATTTTAACCTCTGAGACCTCAGAGCTACTCAAAGTGTAACGCATCCATCCCTAGAGACAGAGAACATCAGTTCTTCATCAGTCCTTGACCCAAACAGACTGAATGGCAGGAATCAAAATGTCACTCCTTACCATAGGTATTTTCCTTCATCGTAATGATTTGTATAGCGCTCTAATCATGGAATCCCTTTTAAACAAAATAAAGTAAAAATATTCCCTACCCCAAATGGAAAAATCTTACAACTGTATACTGCTCTAGTCTATTAAATGTTCATAGAATATCAGGGTTGGAAGGGTCCTCAGGAGGTCATCTAGTCCAACCCCCTGCTCAAAGCAGGACCAATCTCCAGACAGATTTTTGCCCCAAATCCCTAAATGGCCCCCTCAAGGATTAAACTCAAAACCCTGGGTTTAGCAGGCCAATGCTCAAACCACTGAACTATCCCTCCCCCCCAAAAGGGAAATGGAGTTATTGCAGTTTTCTCCTGCACAAAGATGCTCTTTTCCTGTTTTAGACAAGTTTCAGAATTTGTCTTTATAAAAGTGCCTCTTCTAGTTGGGAACTCGAGAGTTCTCATTGTCATCATGGATAAACACAATTAATTTTTGAAAAACAAATAATAGCACTATGACAAGCCGATTGATCAAGCCTATTTATTCACCTCTAAATATAAATTACATTTTATTTGCATAATGCCAATAAGGATTCTAAAAGGGAAATATTGTACAAAGAAAATGCAAGGTCTAATACACCCAATGTCAAAAAATAACTGTTTGAGCAATATAGGATGACACTTAACTAATAAGTGCATGAGATGCATTCCCATTTTTTAAATAAAACTAACTTTTATTCATCATAATTTGTAAGAGTCAAATCTGGACTGTTGTATGATGTATTAAAAAGATAAGCCAAACCTTTGCCTGATGTTGAATGGTAAATGCTCCCAGGATACTACTTGGGAGTTCATACAGATGTCCAATATGTAAGGTCAAGGCATGAAGCTCCTCAACCAGCACTGAAGGGAGCTGGACTTCCAGTTCTTCATATGGATGAAGTAGCCCGTCATCCTCTGTTTTGTGTGATTCCAGGTATCTGAATGAACAGCACATCAATATATAATTAAAGGGTGCATAACAGATGGTTATTCAAAACTAATTACACACAATAAGTTAACTAGTTATTGAAATTGTGTATGTTATCTCACCTGAAGATGAACACCTTCACATAATGCAGAAATGCAATACACTGATGTCTGATGTTGCCTGCTTCAGAGTGTAGATTTGCAGCCTGACCTGAACACAGAAAATTAACAAGTCAGAGGCATAAAATCACTTCTTTCAAAAGAAATCTTTATAATACTAATGACACTGTAGTGATAAAAATATTTCACAATAAGTTCTAAGAGCAATTCTGTTTAAACAATATCGTTCAACTGTAAATAAAATGTTATATTACAATTTTTCCCTGCTAAGTATCCTCCACACAAACTATCACAAAACACGGTCCAGTTAAAGGTAAAAAGAAAGAGAAAATGCCATACATAGTTCAGTACAGTGGGAATCATTCACATTATCTTCACTTGTTTTCCCTGACACAGTAGATTAAAAAACAGAAAAGCACAACTTTAGAATCTGTGAAGATGTAAGCAAGCATTGTTATGGATTAGTTTTAATAAGAAGAGATGGAAGAATGGAAAAACACCATCATCAGACAAATTCCTAGGTACACTATGGGGTGGGCACACTGCCTCCTCTACCCAGACCTCCGAGTGCGTATCATGTACTGAGCCCGGTGCTGCCGGTGCAGACAGCTGTTGTTCCGATGTGGTGGCAGATGAGCGGTGCAAAAGGGGCATCATCATCACCAGCATGCCCCACACACTCCAATAAGGCCACTCTGCTGACTACTGGCCATGCCGCCAAGGCAGTGCCATAGATGTCGATGCGGCCTCAGGTGTCCAGTCACGCTGGTGGGGTCTTGGCAAGAGGCTAAACTACCCTTCCGTGCCAGAGGAATCCCCTTCCGGGGACCACGGCAGGGCCGTTGATGTCTGAGTCTGCCTGCTGACCGTCGCTGCCAGAGACTGGTGTTTGGAGTGGGAAGATTGGTGCCAGTATCCAGGGGACCAGGGCCAGGGGGACCAGAATCGTGATGGGAAATGCTCCCACGGGGCAGGCGACCAAGATCTATGCCTAGAGGACGACTGACATGAGGGCAAACGGTGCCAGTAATACAGAGATCTGGGCTGCAATGCCGGAGATCTGCGGTGCAAAGATGGAGAGCACTGCCTTGGCCCGGGAGATCGGCGGCGCTCCATTGCCCCCTGAGGGGTCTTAGAGGCTGGCTTGCCCTCGTAAGGAGCCTTTGCCATTTCCTGCGGCGCATGTAGTGCCACCGCTGTGGAGGCCTCCGCTCTCTCCACGGCAGGGAAACTTAGAAAAGCGTCAATGCTGCCAGAAGTTTGGGTCCCCTACCACTCCCGGGAGTCAGTCGTGGATCCTTTAAGGGGCTAAGGGCCCCGACCAAGGCGGCACGTCCACATGGCTCTGGAGTGGCTGGGCAGCCCGAACTGGGTCGTTTGGCCAATGCCCCATGGCCTTTTTTGCAGAACTGTGCTTCTTCATTTTCTTTCTGGGCACTGGTGACGGGGGTGCGCTGCGCACCGAGGCCTAGGTACTAGGCGAGTCTTGGCGGGACAACTCGGAAGCCAGACAAAGGGCAGCCTCCATAAGGAGCGCTCACAAATGAATATCCCGCTCTTTCTGAGTCCTGAGTCAAAGATTTTTACAAATACGCACTTGAGGCAGCTGCTGCGAGGATCACTTACAGGCATATGCCTGTTACAGTCTGTGCAGGGCTTAAACCCCGGAGACTGGAGCATGGCCCACCTGGGGCAAAGTCCCCGCTGGGACTCTAACTTCTAACTATGTTTAACAGCTACTTAACACTAACTACTATAAACAACTATTTACAAGACCCTAAGGCTTGAAGTCAGAAGAAATGAAGCCGCTAGCCCTTGCTATGCAAGGAAAGGCGCTCCGACTAACCACCACGGGCGGTAAGAAGGAACTGAAAGCTGGTGGTGCCTGATATACAGACACACGAGTGCGGCACTCAAGGGGTGGGCCAGCTGGCCCTATGGATACTGCTAAAGCAAAAATCTCCAACAACCGTGCACGTGAGAGCACACACAACTAGAATAGAATTGACACGAGCAAGCACAAAGAAGCAGCAAGCAAGAAGAAGAAAACTTTTATATGTGGTACAGCACTCCAGAAGCACTAAAGAGGTCTACATTCTAACTATGAACCGTCTCAATAGAATGCATATTTCTATTCAGAATGTTAGAGAAATATGGTTTTGAGGGACACTGCAGAAGTGGAACAAAACAATCTATAAAAATCCTATGACATGCACTTGGGGGAAAATACTGAGCCAATACCATTACACAGAATGAGAGGGGACGTCCCTTACACCTTTCTTACGTGATTTAATTATCAAAGCACTAGCCCAAAATTTCAGGGACACATGTTCAAGGAATAAGTGTATAGATAGAATAGAAAACAGTTTCATTATATGCTGATGACCTTATGCTTGTTATGCAAGTTATAAATACAAATTGGCTAGTATAAAATAAATAATTGAAGCTTTTGGTCAGGAATTGGGGTACAGCCTAAACTACTCTAAAGCCTAGTCTACACTAGAAAATGAAGTTGGTTTAAATACACCACTCAAGGGTATGAAAAATCCACCTCCTTTAGTAGCATAGTTAAACCAACCCCACCACCAGTGTAGACAGCACTAGGTTGATGGAGGAACTCTTACATTGACCTAGCTACTACCTCTTGCGTTAATTACACCAACAGAACCACCCCTCCCGTTGGTGTAGGTAGTGTCCACACTGAAGCACTACAGCAGCACAGCTGCAGCATTTCAAGTGTAGACAAGCCTTTAATACTATGTCTTGCATCCAAAAGATTCTTAAAAGATTACAAATGCTCAACAAAAGTAGTGGATAATAAAATTAGATACTTGGACATTGACATAAGACCTAAATGGGGAAGTTGTTTAAATTAAATATTGAGCTCCAGTAATGAAAATTATTTGCAATGATCGAGGCAGGAGGAGATTATTACTTATTGATATTGTCAAAAAAGGGATAAAAACAAATAAAAGTATTGGTCTACTTTAGATAGGAAAACAATACAACAGAAATACTGAAGTAATCAAGATATTTTTATATGAACACAATAATCTTGTACTTACAGGAACAATAAATAGTCAAGAAGGGCATACACGTAGGACAATAACTGACTTACATTCCCCATCCCACCTCTAACTTTCCATATTTCCTAGCTTCCCCTTCATCCCTGGAAAATAGTCAGCTTCCCAATAAAGGTTTTAAAAATTAATATGAATGATTAAATATACATATATCATGTTACAGTTGCATTTATATCATTTGAAAGAAGGGGAAAGGGGAATGATATAAACAGGTACAATTAATATGCAACATGCTGTTAAATATTGTTAATTTTGTTTGACACTGTAACTGAAGTATGTGATGGGGTGTACCTGGCCTATGCAGCTCCCTACAGGAGGCCCAAAAGTCCTACTACACCCCTCCCCACAAAGCAGCAAAATGACAGGAAAGGAGCAATGAAAGTGAGTTCTCCAGGAATGCCTAAAGAGACCTCACAGAATCATGCAATTGAAGCCCAGCAGGGAGCTGCAGGGTTTCAGCAGGTCAGTTCCTCGCTAGGACCAGAGGGGTGAGGAAGGGAGTGCCTTTCTGGTCAAAGGTGTATTGGGGATAGCTAGAGTTTAGTTCTTGCTGTGTTTGCTTAAGCTAGGTTTGCAGAGAGAGAGAGAGGATCCAAGAACATTAACCCTGATATAAGGGTGAAACTAAAAGGGGCCAAGTAGGTACAGGCCCAGAGATGAAGCACCAACGAACTGAAAATCAAACAGGGTGCAGCTGCTGTTTATAATGTCCATGGGTTGGAATCCAGAGTAGTGAGCAGGCCTGGATTCCCCCACCAGCCATAGTGGCATAAACCCCAAGAAGGGGACAGGAGTTATTTGAGAGCCCAAACAAGACTGAATTAAATGGGCCCAGAGCACAGGCTGAAGACACTAGTGAGGACAACAGGACTGTTCATTTATTGGACTCTCTACTATCCTAGAAGAGGTTCATTTGGATGTTGTGACTTGGTTGGAGGGCCGAGCAACTGAAGATCCACCAGTGTTGACTGGCAGTCTGGAGGGAGAGCAGAGTGCGAGAGACTGCAGTACCAAACCCATCTGCTAGGACGCACTCAAGAGGTGAGTACTCCCATTACAGTAAAACGTTTTGTAAGTGACTTGAAATATCAAACACAAAAACGTAAAAGGGAAAAAGGATCTGCACACACCCGTCACACCTCAGAGATTTCTGCAGTGACTCTCCAAAGCCTACTGGGAGTAGAGGGAGAAATGGAGGGTAATATGGGTTGGCCTGGTGTACATGTACAACCCATCCACAGGGCCCAAACCAAATTTGGGGGATGATGGAAGCAGCAGATTTGGCCCATTCCTCCCTCAAATACTCTGTATTTAATGGCTGTGGCCTAATTGCATGTGCACTCTGGGCAACTGGGGCAGAGGATTTAATCCCTCAGCTTTGCAATTATTTTCAGGAGAGCAAATTGTTTGCTTTTACTCAGACTTTGCTCCATTTTCTAGCATTAGGTCTGGTAACAATAATATTTATGATACCTTTGAACAAAGGACACCCAAATGCTTTACAAACATTTGCTTTGTGTGTGTCTCTTACAGACTGCATGCACCTCAGGGCCTGAAGGGAACCATGTCTTCAGTCAACCCTGGCACTTCAACAGCACACTCCTGCATGTATTTCTTACATGAATGAAAGCATTATTATACCAAAGACTGTAAAAGAAGGAAGTGCATTAGCAGTTGCATGAAGTTATTAAGGTTTTTCCAGAAGCAGGTAACGTTACAGAAGTTACATATGACTCTCTGGAAGAGGAAATAGCAGCAATAGTGCCACAGAATTTAGGCTAAGTCTGCCCAGAAGTACATGGCGCCTCACTTAAAGAAGACATAGTATGGCTCCTACATTTGATTTTTGGCAAACATTTCTGTACTATTTTGTTAACTATTTTACTTTATTATATGTTGCTACCTTGATATCTGACAAAGTGAACAAGATAAAGTAAAGAGCCTCAAATAGAAGCTTAAATTTAAAAAATAAATTACTTTTTCTTGGTCCATAAACAACATATAGAAGATTAACTGGAATTTAAAATAAAATCCTTTCCAGGCTGAGACCTTAAAGGTAAAATCTCAGCCAAAACTAGACTTTTATGACAAATCAACTAGCCCTTGAAACTAGATGTTTATAAAAGAAGCAAGACGACAAGCTCAGACCTACAACTATAATGGAACAGCTGATTGGTTGGATCATCAATTAAATTAACACCATTATAAGAATCTCAAACAAAAAGAGCAGATATTTATTTGTGCTTTTATAACAAGTATTTCCAAGTAGCAACAGGATACCATAGGGAGCGTATTTCTGAGCAATTACTTCAGTTCTCAACTCGCTGAAGTAATTTGGCCTTCAAACTCACAATAAGCCTAAGGCTGCAATAATCCTTCAGAAACGTACTTCTCATGCCTTAGTATTTAATTCAAATTAACAGTTTTGTAGCGCTGCCATTTCATCGATTCTGTTGCAAGGACAAATGAAGTCCATAAATAATTTCTAAACTAAGCAAATATAACAGCTTGTTTATATATAAGCCAGGAGGATACGGAAAAATGCTATCTTAATAACTAAAATCATTGTGAGCTTGAATTAACTTTTTATTTTTAATTCAAAGAATTAACGGTTCACTAAGCCCTGCACTATCAGTGAAATCCTGGCCTTGTTGAAGTCAATGACAAAAATCCCATGGCCTTCAAGAGGGCCGAGATTTCACCCTAGGCATTTCCTAGATAATCAACATATAGTTAGGCTGGTACTGAAGTGAGTCACGACACTTCTGCTAAGAACAGCAGACATCTTTCTTCCCACTCACTTTAGCCTACCACAGCAATAATGTCAGAAATATATACAGCCAGAGATATTAAGAAATTGCAGGCTTATGCTAATACATATTATTAATGTTTGTATTGTAGTAGCACCTAGAAGCCCCAATCAGGAATCAAGCCCTGTTGTGCTAGACTCTTTACACCCATATAATAAAAAGACCATCTTCCACCCCAATATAAATGGAAATATGTCAAACTTACCAAAGTCTGATGAACTCATCTGTACTAGGTTTTCCAATTTGTGTATGTGTTGCCTAATTAAAAAGATACCACAAAACTATGTATTATAGAGTTAAAGGATATTTCACAAACATTTATTTTATAGTGCTGTAAATGTATAGAATGTTTTTCAAAACACGAAATAAGAAACAGTCTCTTCCTAGAAAAGCTTACAAGAGCATAAACTGGGCATCAGGTCACTCAGGAGGGACTACAGAGACATCAAATAGGAGGGATCATCATAAGGAAAATGCAATGCTGTTCCAAGCATGGCAGGGAGGGCACCAAGAAAAAATAATGGCTAAAGCAAGAAGTGTATAGGGCTGGAGCAGGCAGACATGAGAATAGAGATGTAGGAGGGGCAAGACTGGGCAGGATTCTGAAAGTGAAGAATTTGATATGGAAAAAGATAATCTACTGAAGGGATTTTGGGGGAAAATATATGAATGAAGTGGCAGAAGACGACTTTAGCAGCATTTATAACAAACTAGAGAAGTCAGATAAGAGAAAGCCAAAAAAAGGATCAGACAAGAGATAAGCAAGGTGTAGCTTAAGTGATTTATTTAGATTCATAAAATGTACTAGTCAGTCTCTTAATTTGTGTCCAAAAGTAAACAACTACAAAAGTCAGTTCAACAGACTCTCCTCTTATCATCTATCCCCAAACACTCGTCAACACCCCCATCTTGCCCCAATATAAATTTGGGAGAACAGACAAGTCATGCAGCCCACACTCAAGGCCACCAATTCCAAGCTCTGGTAAACAAGTGGGGCAGAAATGATTTACAGAATAGACGACCCCCATGGAGATTGATTGCCCAGCCAGCAGCCCCCTCATTATATAAAGTAGGGTGATGACTATTATTAATTTGGGGTACTTTAATTAATAAAAACAGCCACAGTATTGGGTAAGGGGAGATTGTCTCTAAGGTAGGAAGAGCTCAATAATTCATGGTTTTTGTAGGTGAAAGCCAACAACTTCACTAAGAAATGTGTTTGACAGCCACTGCAAATCACAGCACACAGGTGCAACGTAATCCAACAGGAAGTGCCAACTAATAATAATGCCGCTACATTCTGCACTAACTGTAATTTTCAGATTGCTTTCAAGTGTAGCCCCCATGTAGAGTGTATAGCAGTAATTTGGATGTGAGAAAGGCATACATAACCATGGTGAGGTCACGAAAGAAAAGGCTGCATCCTTTTTGTCAAGCGCAAATTTTAAAAACCCTATGATATCTCCAGCTATCCTGCAAGGATCCAATAAGCCCCAGTTGGATGCCTGTACAAGGAGAGTTGAGAATACTCCTACAAGTGGAGACACCAAAATAAGGTCCACCATTCTTTCCCCACATTGTACAAAAGCCACTTCAGTCATTTGGGTTGAGCTTCAGCCAGCTATATCTCATCCACACTACAAACTCTATTAAACACTGGATAAGTTTTTTCAACCACATCCATTGTGTGGGAAAAGATGGAAGAACTTGGTGATTTCAACATAGAGGAGTACCAAAGTTGAAAGTTAGATAAGTGGAGAGAGCAGGAAGCATAGGAGTCAAATATAAAGTAATAGTTTAAAAAAGAAATCATTAAATCAATATAGTGCAGAGAAGGAGTGAGCCCAGGGGGGCGGAAGGGGAAGAGAGGAGTCAATTAGACTCAGGCTTTGTCTACACTAGCAGTTTTGATGGCAAAACTTTTGTCGGTCAGAGATGTGGGAGGGGGAAAAAAAAAAAAACACCATGACTGACAAAAGTTTCACTGACAAAAGTCCCACCGAAATACACCCAATAAGCGGTGGTAGCTGTTTTAATTATGCTGGTGGGAGAGCTCTCTCCCTCCTGCATAAAGCGGCTACACAGGAGACCTTAAAGCGGTGCAGGTGCAGTGGTACAGCTGCGCCACTGTAAGGTCTGTAGTGTAGACATAGCCTCAGGTCACAAAAAAAGAAAGCAATGGAGTATTGGTGAAGGAGAACAAATGGTATTGAGAGAGATAAAGACCGCTGTTTGGGAAAATGTAAAGAGAGTGAGAGAGATTCTAACTGGGAGTTGGTGGAGACATCAACGAACAGAAATAAAGAATAATTATATTGCCTTGATAAATAGAGTATATTTCATCCAAAAAGATAAGTGCTTTACACTTCAGCTACAAAATCCGTACAAGGCTCACTTCACCCACAACTGAAATAATCTTTGGTGTGGAATTTGGAATCACCTTACCACTAAACAAATCTTTAGGGCAGGATGGAATGAACACAGCCATATCCAACACTAAACACAAGGGTAATGTATCTAGCAAAATGTAATTACCAAAATTGGATTTGGGCCAGGACACCAGTGTTTAATGACTGTATTCTTATAAAAAGCTCAAGAGGAAGTTTCCTGGCCACAAATATTCAGGAACTCAGTTTTATATCTCATTTGAAAGATACGTTCAGTTTTTTTTATGCGCACAGTACAATTTTAAGCAAATGTTATTAGTGAAAATAACTGGCTAAGCAGAGTTCACATATTAGAGCCCCATTCCCTACAAAACTGCCTCTGTAGGTGAAGAGTTAGCTAAAGCTATGCATACCTTGTGGGCTCAGATGCCACACAAGCTCTATTCTATGCTGAAGAAATGCTTCCTCATCAGAAGCAGCCTTAGAAGGCCACCTAGCCCTGCTGCTTTCCCCAGGGCGAACTCTGTGACTCCACCAGCCTGATTGCTATATATGACAATTGGAGTCTAGAGAATGACACCAGTGATGGCAATTAATGTGCTTAGTGCCTCCCTACCATCCTACAAGATAATCTGAGTCTAGAGAGCAGGGCTTTGTGAGGGGTTAGGAAGATCAGTTACATGGATAGAAAACACTCCTGTGACCAAACAGGATCAATTTTTGGCACAAAATGAATCAGATAGAATGCTGAAAAGGGATACACAGAAATTCAATTAACTAATCAAAACCATTAACGAGCTATCCTGCCATCTTTTTTTCTATGTGGGGAAAAAACCCACAGTGAAGTCAAAGCTTATATCAAAGAAGCAGAGCCAATGTATTTTTTAAAAATCATTTCTCCCCCATTTTTCAGGATCTGTGCCATTATGTTACAAAGACCAGACCCTATTAATGACATGTTCCATGACATGCCCATGGTCATACCCTCAAGGTACAGTAGAATTCACTGTAATCAAAGGAGTGATGGGATGTATGACAGATGTTTGAAGTATCATACAAAAAAACCCAGTCCGCCTTCCATGTGCTTTACATCCTGAGGATTAACAGTAGCAAAGAGGATTATCAATGATCTGTATGTTTGCACTGACCAGATTAAACATGTGCACTGAATAAGTCAAATACAGAGTAACTGTATCCAAAGAGATTGCTGACACTATCCTAATCCAAACAAGTGAAGAAAATGCCTCGTCCAACATTTACAGTATTTGATTTATAGCATCCACGTTTGTTTATGTGCACATACAAAAAAGTTCATTTAGTCTATTTAATTAAAGCAAAACCTGATACAGTTTAGGGATGGACTCTGAAACTAGACAAGTATTACTGTACATTATGAATTAAGCATAAAATTGTTGCAATACATATATTTCTTCTCATGCGCCATGCTGCTGTAGAAATTCAACATCCAGTCACATTACACTCCAATTCTAATGCATAGTTCACTAGTGTATAGTTCATCAATTTTAGTTACTCTACCAGTAAGGCACCTGCCACTCACTGGATTGCACTGCTCACATAATATCATGTTTACTACACTTTAAGATATTTTGTCTATGGCTTTCATATGTAGAAACCCCCGAAGTTTATTAAGCCACACAGTATAATTAAATCTTGGAAATAGGCCAATGAGGTAATAAGAATATCATACCTAAGTAAACCAAAGAGAAGTCTACAGGACTCAACTAACGCAATTTCAGTAACCCAATGAAAGCCAAATATTTCCACTGTATCTTCTTCATAGTCAGTTGGAGAAGGATCCAGTCTCAGCAAAAGCCTGAAAAAGAAAGCAAGCACCATTCACAGATTCTTCTATATTATAAAGGATATAGTACTTACAGATGACTTGTGTATCAGTGTTATTTTATCAACATATCTTTAGTGTACACGCTATAGACCGGAAGTTCCAACAATGTTCTCTAAGGAAAGGCTGTTAAACCTTTTATAAGGATACAATATCTAGTATATAAAATATGGCTCCTAGCTCCAACAGCATAAAAGCATCTCTCTGTCATAAACTACAATACATTTTAGACACAAAGAAAAACTAGCCCATCATTCTAAAGCATCTTTCACCCTTACAGCGGAGCCTGCTTGAGGCACGATATACAGTTTGTTTTTAATACGACGAAGGAGACTGCTACATTACCTAAAGCGCTCCACTGCAATGTATGTCACAGTTGAAATACTGATCCACCTGAATGGTCCAGCATGTCTAATAATTATCTCTAGGATGAGCATTTATTCTTCTATGTGGACTTACTAGTACTTATAAGTAACCCTTTGGACATAGATACAGAACATAACCTTCAACAGCTGAAATAATCACATCCACATAGTTTGCGGTTTCATAATAAATTACTCTAACTCTAGACCAAGAAAATAATTTTATCTTAACACTCAAGTGCTCTACAGACTTCAGGGTTTATCTCAGCCACCTATTGTCGATTCTGCATCATTACTGCACACAGTTTAAAGAAAAGCAAGAAACAGCATTTCTAGTTTAACTGTAAAGAAAACAGAGTGACACTATGTTTGGCTACATAATTCAGTACTCAGAGGGAAAGGCAGCACCTACTAAGTTACCAGTGCTACTTCCTGCAACACCTATATACTTCTAGGTGAGGACCAAAACACTATTTATTTATGAGATGTGAGCCAATCACAGCCTAGGATGGTACGATTATTATTTGTATTACCATTGTGCCAAGCAGCCCAGTTGTTCTAGGTACTGAATACCTTGATCAGTGTTCCTAAGAACTTACAGTCTAGCTAGACAAGGCAGAGAAAGAAATTATCATCCTCATTTTACAAATGGGGAATAGATGGGAAAATAAAGATGAAGTGGTTTGCCCAAGGCCACACAAGAAGTCTGTGGCAGAGCTAGGAAGTGAATATTTTAATCATAAACTCAAAAACCTGAGTATTTTAATCATAAAACCACTCTTCTTCCCTGGTATGAGTGGCAGGCTTGTATGAGGGACACAAAGCAACTGAAACATTCCAAAAGTATAACATACTTTATATTCAATATAAACATACCTCTTAAGAGACCCACTTGCTAGATGAGACTCTACAGAAAAGTTTCTCCCTCCATCTCGATTGTCTAAAGCACAGGAAAAACAAGGGGGGCTGGAGTTCTCCTTTTCCACTTCCATAGCCATCTCTAAGCTTTCAGTGAGGTATGGGGGTGTGAGGGAAATAGTGAAGTCATCATCCATTGTTTACACTTTTTCCTGAAAATATATTTTAAAAACCAAATAAAACTTAGTTTTCTGAAAATGGGTTTCTTGTAGCTACATTTTCCCTACTGAATGAAAAAAGGTAATTGAGTTAAAGACTCCCCTGTTATCCATGACCTACAATAAAAGAGCATTGCAGCTAAAGTGCATGCTAAATAGCAATAAATCTGCAGACTGAATCACTGCTCCAATATTAATTATGCAACTATGTAACTCGCATGTTGATAAAGTGAGTCAAATTACCATATGATTAATTCGGATTCAGCTAAGGCTGCAAGAAAGCTTGTATTTAAAATCTGTTTACCAAAAAGTCTGAAAGTGAAAAGGGAGAGAACAAAAGCAAGAAGATTAATGTTCACTAAACAAGGGCATATGTCTAAAAGAAAACTTTGTAATTGACTTTAAAAAAAACAACAGAAAATTAATGTTTTAAACAGTAACCTGAAAGTGCAGGTTATAGAGCTCTCCCATAATTATGTCTATTCTAAGTTCAACCATGGTTTCAGTTTGGTTGCTGATACTTCTTAGTAATGTTTTTACATGATCTAACTCACTCTGCAGTATTGTTTAGTCTCAAGTCAATATCATCAAATATTCATTGCTTAAGCATATCTTCAACCTTTTATGCCTGGTTTTGAACTTCCCCATGAATTATTAAGCATATTCATTGTAATTTTGCAAATGACAGTAAACATAGACGTACAGCTTAATAGGCTGACCCAAATTAAAGGGATCACTTCATACACTCCTGAACTAATCCTGACTATAAATACAGTAGGACCTGATCACAGAAGGAATCCCTTAAGGAGAAAAAGGGCAATGACTTCTGGACAGCACATTTTAATTTAACTCCAGAGATGGATTAGGGACGGATCTTCATAGTTACCATCCATATACAATTCTGTGCATTTCCCACCTGCAGTATTGCTGAACATTTGAATCAATGGCTGATTTGAGACTTTACTAACTTTCCTTGCAAGCTCTTAGTGAAGAAATACCTCCTTTAAAATGCAAAACTACTCTCTCTTATTTAGATTGTTACAGTAAGCATTTGGAAAAAAAAAAATCAGATATCTAGTGCCAGAGATGCAAACAAGAGGACGATAAAAAAAGATGATTTTAGGGTCAATGTCTTAGGAAGGAAAGTAGCTCCAGCTGCCGAAAAACATGCGGCAATTCCGACCACCATGCAGAGGGCCCATATCTTTTGTATCAGAATCTAGCTGCTATGCATATGATAAATTGGAAGTTTCTCCTCCCTACACCTCTACACAAAGACAAAAGGAACCACTTTCTTCCTTCCTTCCTCCGATCATTACTTTCTGACTGTTGGAAACCAGTTTCTCTTGCCTAACTTACCCTCCGCCCCAACATTTTGGAGTCCTTCTCCCATTCTGCTGCTTATTGGTTTTCCAGTCAAATGAACGTAACTGACATGAGTAACACCAAAATGGGTCATAATAAGAGGGTGCTGAATAGCCCCAGTGCAACAGACACAAGACTTTCATTACCGCTTCCTAGGAATTTGTCTGGCTGCAGATACAGGCAATACGACATTGCATCAGGTCACATTTGAAAGGTTTTCATCACCACCATAAGAGCTTGTTAAGTTGGGTGCTCACACTTGCCAGAGAAAGCTTCCTAATCATTACTTATATGGGGCTTTCTCAAACCCTGATGGGGCATACAAACTAGGGCCACACACACACTTCACATAAAGCACATGCACTTGCAATAATACATGCTGGGTAAAGGATGCAGTCACTTGAAGCCACACACTGGGCAGAGAAAAGCGCACTATAGAAAATATATCCTAGCACTGGGCAGAGGGGAGTGCACTGAGGATAACAAATGCTGGGCACAGAAGCAGTCGGTGGAAGCCATGCACTGGGCAGCTGGGAGTGCATTGGGGATAACCCAGGCTAGGTACAAAGGCAGTCAGTGCAGGCCATGCAGGGACCAGAGGGGTGGGGGCTGGGGACAACCCATGGTGCTGCAGTCACTGTAGGCTATGCAGTGGAGAGGGTGCCGTGGATCACCCATGGTGTTGCAGTCACTGTAGGCCATACAGGGGGCAGAAGGGAGGGCGCTGGGGACAACCCAGGTTGGTGCAGTCACTGCAGGTCATGCCCCGAGGGTCCCCACTAGGCACTTGGTGCACACGGAAGGGACAATCGGGCACAGGGCGAGAGAAGGAGAGCGGCGCGCGGGGAGGAGCACGCGCCGGGGAAGGTGCGAGCCCCGGGGCCAGGTGCACGCGCTGGGCCCTCGGCACAGGGCACGCGCTACCTACGTGTCTCGGGATTTTGGTTTCTTCTCCGTTCGAACCCCGATACTTTTCCGTACGTCCCGCGCACAACAACTATCCAGCTACTGCGCGTGCTCGAAGGCAGGATCTCCGGCCACGCTCCCTGCTCATTGGACAAGGCCCCTGTGTGACTCCGCCCACTCTGTCTCCAGAGGCGCTCGCGCTCTCCCAACCTCGCTTCCGCCTGCGGCCCGCCAGACTGAAAGAGACAAACCCCTGGCAGGGGCCATCTGCAAATTACCGGGCCGCTGCCTGTGTGCCGCCTGCAAAGGAGACAGCCATGCGAACCACCCCCGCCCAACGCACGCTGCTTTCCGGACGGGCAGGCTGCCCTCTCCTGAGCTCTGCTCCATTTCCCCCCCAGCCCTCTGCTCCATCCCCCCGTCACCCTTCTGGGCTCTGCCACATACCTAGCTACATCCAACGCCCTGCCCCCAGCCACCCAGCATTGCTCCTCAGGGTTCTGCACCCTTCCCCCACAGCATTGCCCTCCTCCCCCTCACTAGCATTGCCTCTACCACCCCAGGGCTCTGCACCATCCGCCCCAGCCACCTCTCCAGCATTGCTTCCACCTCGGGGGTCTGTACCATTGGCCTCAGTCACCCCACCCCAGGGCTCTGTGCCATTCACACACCCACACACACCATCCCTTAACGCCAGCTCCACCCCAGGCCTTTGCACCACTCCTCACCAGTAACCCCCTCAGCATTCTGCCCTGTCGTTCCTGCCATAGGGCTCTGTGCTACTCCCCACTAGCCAATGCCCCAATCAGCCAGTCATCCGCACGCATCTGCCTAGCAGTCAGCATTCACACATTTCCTCCCAGCCACCACCTGTATTTCAGACTACCCTCTCCCAGCTATCCTTCACCTTTCCTGCACTCATTCATCCATCAGGCTGTGCTACACACACCCTCAGGTTCCTTATTCCATATCAGCCCCACCACACATTCTGGGCCAGGCTCTCATCAGCAACCTCCCACTTTTCCTGACAGCCAGCCACCCAAGCATCTCCTGTATGCCCAGGGCTTATATTCAGCCAGAGCTGTCTGGAGTGGAGCACATGTAAATTTCCTGGAGATTTTATAGCATGTTGAGACATGGGGGGCTCTGGAAAATACTCTATGAGAATTTAAGCCCTGCCCATCCCACACACTCATGGCAGCCATTCCTTATCACCCTCCCTGCCTATCTCCCTCTTCCAGGCACCTTTCACAAGTTCTCTATCAGCCACACACACATTCCCTGCCAGCTACCCATTCAAATCCCCGCATTCCTTGTTGTCCACCTTTCCCCCTCCTGGTCACACACCCCACTCCCTGCCAGCTGCCTATCATTTCTGCCAGCCACCTGTATATTCCCTTTTAGGCACACACACACACACATACACTACATTTCCTTTCACGGATCCAACCACATCCTTCCTAGTCATTTCCCACAATACCTGCCACAGTTTCCTTCCTGTGACCCCACTCATTTCTCTCCCATCCATCCAACCCCAAATTCCTTGCCAACTGCCCATCATATTCCCTCAGTCTCCCATTTAGACAGCTCCTCATTCCCACCCAGCCAACCTCCCGTTTTGTGCTGACAGACGCCCATTTAAATTCTGCTTCCCACCGATCCTTCCCTGAACTACCACCACACACACTGTTGCCCCCACCAATTGCACCTAAGCTCCCCTCCTACACGTTACATGCCAAAACCCCATTCTCTTACCAGCCACCCTCCACCCATTTTCACTCACCATCCATTCTATGTACATTTCCATGATAGCTGCCTTGCCAGGAACCAATATTCTCTGCCATTCACCCACTCTCCTCCCGTTCCCCATCAGCCATCTCCCTCCCCCTCCCTCACACATTTCCCATTTTTCCCAAATGCCCATTCCTCCCTCCCCTCCCCTTACATTTCAGTTTATCACTCTTATCATTCTCATTCTTCTCCCAGCCAAACTAGTGCCTCCTGCCATAGATCCCTACTAACCTGCAGGTCTTCTCCTGTTACTCCTTCTCATGTTACCACCCAAATCCTTCCACCCAATCCACCTTTCTCACAAGCCAATAGTCTGCACAAGAGTCCCCAACCCTTTCCCATGCCAGCCAAAATTAACCTTCTCCTGTCCCTTCTGTATTCCTATCAGCCCCCCCTTTGGCTGCCCACTCCTCTCTGCCAATACACCAGTGCATGGAAGGAACACAAGTTCTCAGCCAATAAGCACAAAAGTGCCTGATAAATACAACATCCAGGTCGGATCCTGCCATTGTTATGAATTGAAAACTCTTGATTATTCAGTCATTATGGTGCCCTCTGTGAAAGCCTTAAAACCCTCTAAGCTCTGTGCGTGACACAGCTTTATTAAGGTTAACATTGTGCTGCCTATAACCGATTATTCATTTATATAATTATTGTATTATTATGGATTGTCTTGATTTTGGTAATTACAAAACACTCTTTCTGGCTTTTCTACATAAATTACTAGAAGTGCACGAAACTTTTGTTCCCAACCTGAAAGTTATAAAAAAGTTCTGCTGTTGCTGCTACAGCTGGTGGGGTTATTGCTGTGAAAGCCTCTGTGGTGACTAGAAAGCTACTTTTACTCTTGGGTTTACAAGAATCTCTCTTTTTCCTTCTCTAAATTCCTGTCTAATTAAAAAAACAGTACATCATGGTTAAATAAAACTGTACCCAGGATAACCCTGATTTCCATATGCAGATTTATCTGCACTGACAGCCCCCTTTCCCTCTCTCAGTCTCTCTGTTTTCTCTCTCTTTCTCTCTCTACACTGTGTCTGTCTGATTTTCAGGGCACCTTTATTTTTTTATTTCTCTCAAACGCACAGGCTCAAATATCCAGACAAAGATGCAAGGTGGTTGCTGCAGTCACTGTCTTTGGGAAAAAAGCTCATCATTGCAATGCCATTTTTTCACTCGGGCTCGGTGGTTAAACTTCCCCAGGATGGAGCTGGAAAAGGAGCTGGAAATAAACAGGGTTGGGGGAGATCACATTGCTGCAGCTGCAGCCAGCGGTGGCCACTGCCAGACGTGACCGGGTTTCTGGGGTCCTTGACATTAAAAAGCAACGTGAGAAAATATTCGGAGACAAAAGCTGCAGCCTAAATGATCATTTTCTTTATTTAACATGGCAGCAGGCGCCGTGCGTGGGGAGGATCAACATGCTGCATGTTCAGTTGGACTTCTCTCCCTGGCTCCCTTCGAGGATGAAAGGAGATAATGTAATCTATCCTGTGCCAAATAGGGACCCGAGGTAAGAATCTTGTTTTAGTAATCACGTTTCCTGAACTTTCTTTTAAAACTGGATATATTTTAAATTTTAAACCAATAAGAGGCAAAAATGTGTTTTATCTGTGTTTAAAGAAACCCAGAAAAAAAGTTAATGTATAACATATTCGTAGTCCGTTTGGAAGGATTACTTTGTCAATTATTTCTGTGCTGTTTGTTCGATATTTGTTTCCAAAGCAGACTTCAGGAGTGACATCATGGTTTACAGCTGGTGCTAAAACTGATCTGCAAAGTCTTAAAACAACAACAACAACAACTTTGCAATAAGATATTGAGCTACAGATGCATGTGCTGTCTTTTTCGATTGCATCCCAAATACTAGAACTCTTATTAAAGTATAGTGGGTTTTTATTTTAACAGAGACGCAATGAATGCTGCATAATTAAGTATAGTATTTAATTTGGCTGTTGTGCAGCAAAAGAATAAGGTAATATTTTTTATTGTACTAATCAAACTCAAGATGTTCTCTGTGTTAATTGGGTTAAAAATTGCAGTACTTATTAGAAATTCTAATTTCACAATGCAGCACTGACAATAAGCTCAGCCAGTGAATTATTCACATCTTTAATTTGCTCACTTAATGACAGTGTTCTGTAATCAGAGTGCAGAGACTGCTTCCTATGCATTATGTATGATGTTCAGGACTTAAATGCAGGACATTATGAAGCTCTCAGTGGCTCAGTAATTAGTTTCCCACCAGACAGGACTTAGATATTCACAGATAAAAGTCTACCGTTGAGATAATGTTAAGGTTGTGACACATACTAACAAAAGCAGGGGAGTTCAAATTTAATGCTGAAACTATGTTCCTTTCTCATTCATTGTGCTTAGGAGGCTTAAAAATAACACGTGATAGTATGTTACAATATGTGCAGCAATACTTAGGTTCAGGGGAGCAAGTTAAAAGAGTTAAGTTAAACTTTGAATTTCCTTGCTTTTGGCAGTTTGTGACTGACAGTTTTTCCCCATCATTTTTTTATATATAGTTTTTAAAATAAACTTTGTTGTGAAAAGGAGACAGTAATTTACACATCAGATAGCAACAATGTATAGGAGAACAGAGTGATTAAATATATTTTAATGATTTTATAGTTGATGTTGAACCCAGAAGTTTGCAACTAAATCAAGCTATTATGGTTTAACAAGTAACTGTTTTGTTATATGTACTAACTTTGAGAGCACTTACCAATTAACAGCATGGCTGCAGTGACATTTTTTTCAATCTTCAGAATCTATAGTATATACATATTTTGGAATGCATGTTGATTTAGAAAACTGCATGTTATTCACTTAAAAACTACCAACTCTAAAAGTGCTGTTGTGGCTCAGAGTGCCAATCCTCCCTTTCTGTATTGATCACTGACCTTGTATTATGTAAGGCTCGGTGATTTAACTTAGGGGAGTATGCATGGTTACATCATATCCTTACATCTCACATTGCTGGTTTGTGATGATAAGGGAAGTTGAGAAAAAGTTAAGAATCACCATAACTTTTTTGTCATATTCAGGCACTGATCAGGTTGGCCACTGTGAATTTGTGCTAAAAGTGTCTTATAAAATTTTAATTGGAAATAACTCACTGGGCACGTTTGTCATTTTTAAAATCTCAGTATCTTATTTGGAGCTGAGAGTGTTGATTTTAACACTGATTAATATGTATTCCTGACTTCAGAGACAATACTCGGGAGAGTAAATTTACTTACATGCTTAAGTGTTTGCAAGTTGGGTGCTAGGATTTTTAATGATGACTACCAAGTTTAATATAGATATAAAAAACTATCAAAGATTTCAAATTAGTTCTCAAATATAGACAAAGGCTTAATAATTTCAAGTACATCTAGAATTTAAAACAAAATATTTGAAAATCAGATTCTTCTTTACTTTCTTGCCAAGCCCTAAGTTCAGAATTCAGTTTGTCCCTTCAACAGCTGATAGTAGGGTTCCCTGAATCATTTTAGGGTTTGATCCTGAAATAACCTAACAACTACCTAAGGCTACTCCGTATAGCAGACATAGATCTATTTGCTACAGCCAATAGTAGGCACTATGTCCCGGATCCACAAAGGAACTTAGGCACCTAAATCTGGGCTTTAGATGCCTAAAACTCAGTTTTAGTTTCCACTATAATCCATGTAACTCCTGCTGAAACCTGTAGGCCCCTTCACTCACTCAGCACCTAAGTTTTCAGAGTAAAAGTTCCCTTAGTGCCTAAGTTTGTGCTTCCGAGCATGCGCTCTGCTGCCTCACTCTTGGTTTCTGGAGTCCTTGGACCGGGGAGCTAGAGCCTGGGTCTTCTACCTCCCAGGGTGGGTGCCCTAACTACTTGACTATAGAGTCATTCTCTCTCTCCCTCTCTCATCCCTCTTCCTGGCCCAATGACTTTTAAAGTATTTATACATAGTGGAACAATTTCAACAGAAGAGAGTGAGGGAGCCTCACATCACAGTGTCCCATTGCTCAGTGGTTAGAGCACTCTGCTGAAAGATGGGTATTACCCATCTAAATTCTTTCTCGTGCTCTGCCTGAGGAGGAAATTGAATCCAGATCTCCCAGGTGAGTGCTCTAACCAGTGGGCTAAAATGGCATCATTTTGCATGGGATGTGGCAGGTGCTTAATTCATTCGTACAAGAAATGACTAAGCTGCCTGACTCCAGGAGAGGGGTTCCCAGTTGTGGATCACTAGCAGAGGTAGGTGCCTCCTAGGCTTAGCCTCCTAGGCTTAGCCACCTATCTTTGTGAGAGTGGTCAGGCTTAGGAACCACCGCTCTCCTTGGCATCTCCTATTAGCTAGTTTAAGCAGCTCCCCACCTAGTGTTCTGGCTTTTGTGGGTTGCATTCTAAATTATATAGGGAGTCTGGGCACTTAACTCAGCCTTTGTGGATCCCACTGTTTCACTGATTTTCTAGATGCCTAAAAGTTAGGTGTTGCAAGACCTAAATCTCTTTGTGGATCAGGACCTAAGTGTTTGCAGGATTGTGCCTTTTACTTTCAACAGTTGCTGAGGAAACACAAAATCCTAACTGCAGAAATTGTGGGAAAATTCACCAGTTCTGCAGAAGAATAATTATATCAGAATAAAATCATTTTATTCCAGGGTAGAGTCACTGGTCAACTGACCAGTCTAGTTCTGCTGGTCAGTTTCTCCACACAGACAAATTCTAAGTTTTAATTTAAAGAAAGTTAGTTTCCTAGACCTTGTCTTTTGAAGGAAAGCTTGGAAATGTGACCTGGTATAACTGATGCAGTGAGGTTTGCCAGCTCAGGCATACACCCTGAAAGAACTCTGAGTGATACTCAAGGCATCTCAATGTGATGTTAACCCAATGACCCACCCTACCAACAACACTCCAGCGGAGGACTCTATGTTGTAGATGCAGAAGAGTACAGTGGATCCATCCCACCCACCAGACGTATGCACTCCAGTTGTGAGGTATATACTCGGGAGTGATAAGCCTGCTTCCACCCAGTCTCTCAGGAGGTTGAGGGGACCTCATGTACTCCTGAGGAGGGGGGGGGGGGCTGATAATACTTCTGCAGAACACAATGGGGCTCTGTACCTATGTTCCTGCTTCTTTGGGAAGGGAGGACCCCATGCCACCGGTCTCTCCAAGTGGGGGCAAAGTTGAGGGGGCATAGTCATGTGTCTAGGGCCCAGGATTGCCTTAATCTGGCCTCTAGGACATGACAACTACATAAAGGACATTCGATAACATTTTAATACTAATGACAAGATCAGAAGATTGTAGTCATAATGCATTCAAATGGGTGATATTTTCTGATCTTGTTTATATTGCTCCAAGTTCAAGGAGCATTATGAGTAAAAATCTGTGAAGAGGAATGGTGGCTTATGCATCTCTGAAAGCCTTCTCTTAATTTGGGCCTGAAGCTTTTCATGTGCATAGATCCCGTTGAAACCAGAGAAATATTGCATGTAGCAGGACTGTAAGGACTGAGCCTAATATAGTTTCAGAAATTATATTCAAGTACATGTGCCAGAATGCCTCACTTCAGAATTATTGTTTTTGCTTGATAAGTTGAGAGTAAGGGGCAACTAAAAGGAACTAAAATATTCAGAGTGAAAAAGAAATTGAACATTGATGGTGATTTGTGTTCCAAAGAAATTGGATCTCCACCAAAAGGTACATATGTATAGAACAATTATAATCAGGATACCTGGTGGAAATCACAGATGGGATCATATTTATGCTTCCCAATATTTTACTAGAGTTGCTTGGGAAAACAGAGTAAATAAATTCAAATATACAGTAAAATTCCATATAGTTAATCCAATATTTATTTAGATTTAAAATAGTGTCTATCCAAGCCGAAGACAGTGTGTACTTTAAAACACAACACTGATAAATATTCTTATTACAAATAACAAAGAATCATCGCCAAGTCAAGCAAGATTTAATAGACCATATGAGCGCAAACATAATGTGCCCATAAAAATATAAATCTATGAAATCTTTATGACTCTTATACATATTTTATAGTAGGCCAGAATAAAACAGAGTAAGAATATTTAATAGCACACAAAAACTTCGTTAACTGAAGAGTCTGACTATGTCACCCCTCTCTTTGCATCCCTCCACTGGCTCCTTCTTCTTTGTCATATCAATTATGAGCTACCTGTCTTGATTTTCAAGGCCCTTAATAGCCTATCTCCACTCCTAGTACCTTCTGTCATTCACTATTGAGATGTTGATGCCCTGCTCCCATGATTCCAACCTCTCTTGTCCACTTGCTAAATTTTCAAACAAGTACCATGTCCCCCTCTGCTTGGGAGGAGCGCTCCATAAAGATCCACAAAGCTACCTCATTGTCTTCCTTCAAATCATTTGTTAAAACTTTCCTTTGCTAGGGTAACTACAAAAAACTTGATAATAGTTAGGCTGCTGGTGTATTGAGACCACTGCATATCATGATGACCAATATTGTTTCATTGTTTCCTCGTATTACCCCATTTGTCTGTCAGTATCTGTCTTTTGTCTCTTGTTTTATACATACATTGTAAGCTCTTTGGGGCAGGGATCGTCTTCTTGGACTGACTTTTTTACAGTGCCTAGCACAGTGGGGTTCAGGTCCATGACTAAGGGTCCTACGTGCAATGGTAATATAAATAATAATAATAATAATACTCAAGTATATTTCATATCAGCATGTGATGAGGTTAACCAGGGTCATTGGGAGCCTGAGCCCAGTTCAGCCACTGGAAGGCACTGGGAGGGGTGGTTGGCATAAATGGAGATCAAACCTATTTGAGGATCAGTTGGGCCTTCATAAATGAAGGAGACCCAGGTAGTGGGAAGGAGCGTCGGGGAGGAGACCCAGGTGAGAGTAGCAGGGAGTTTCCTCTCTTGGGCTAAAGGTAGAGAGAAACCTGGGCTGGGGAGGTGTTGAACTGAAGTTTGAGGGAAGTTGTGATGGAGGCTGAAAAGAGCAGGAGGTTCCTGTGGGAACTAAAAGGAGCAGATTAGACTCCAGTGGGAGGCCATGAGGTAGAGTCTGTAAGAAGCCAGGAGAGGTTGAACCTGAAAGCAAGGGGAGATCCTGGAGGAATACAGCAGGCATAGGATTCACAGGCGGAGGACCTGGACAGTGGAACACTGTAGGGCACTTGCTTGCAGGAGCCTGATGTGAAGGTTGTGATTGGCAGTAAGAGGTCCATGGAGGCATCAGCAAGGAGTCTGGTGGAGCAGATCATAGCAACTGGTTACAGGGTCTCTGGACTGAAACCCAGCATAGCTGGAGGTCCTGGGTTCCCCCACCAGCTCCTGGAAAAGTGTGAAGCTCCCGAGAAGGGGATAAGGGCAGCTGAAAGCCCTGAGAGAAGAGGCATGAAGACTATAGGACACAAAGTTGGTCCTGAAGACCTTTTATAAGGACATTGAGACTGTTATTTGCTGGACTTACAATGTTATTCCAGAACGGGTGAGACTAAACTTTGACCTGGCTGGAGGGCCAAGATGCAAGAAGAGGCAGACCAGAATGACCATCAATAGGGGGATCTAGAGTGCAAAGAGCGTCTATGCCAGGGCTAGCCAGAAGGGGGTACTCCAATGGTGAGTTCAGCCTCCTGCACGGCACTATCACTAAAGCCCAAGGAAACCACCAGAAAAGGCAGCATTAGCATCCCGACGAACCTCAGCTCACATACTTTAATGCCTAGCCTTTTTAATACCTAAAAACACTGACAGACTCCATAGCGTTTTGTGACATTTCCTTTTTCTTTTTAAAATGTGGGGGTAGTGTTGGGCAGGGGTACTGAGGAATCAGCATTAGCGGGTATGAGGGGGAGAGAATGGGGGAATAGGAGAACAGCAGGTTTTGACCCCCTTATATTTTTCTCGAACGTTCCCTAGTGTCTCCACTTTTCCTGCCCAACACTCCCCCTCAAAGGAGTGCAGGCTGTGGTGAGTGTGATTTTTTTTTTGATGGGGAGAGTCTGGCCATAGGAGGTTTCAAAGCTCCAGTGGGTGCATGCACAGAGGGGATGTAGGCTCTGGTTGGGGGGTGCTGGATTCTGGTAAGGTAGGGTTGAGGGAGAAGCAGACTGTAGCCAGCTGTCTGTACAAGAGACTGGCTGGGGAATGGGGATTTTTCTTCCAGAAGGAGTGGTGGCTGAGGGTATTGAGAGGGGAGTGGTTATGGTGGGGTAGCAGGGTTCTGAAAGAGACTGAGGGGGAGTAACCCAGGGCTATGATGGGGACACCTGAAAGTGCAAGGAGCTGCTGGGGGGGTAAAATGTAGGTCTCTGGTAGGGTTGGGAGCACTGGAGTGGGGTAGGGGGTTAGCTGACAGGAGAAGAATGTGGGCTATATATTGGAGGGCAATGGGAGCTGCAGGGATCTGGATAGAGGGGATGTGGGAGACTGGCTGAAGAGATTGGGTGGGAGTATCAGGGCTGTGAGCTTTCTGTGTAAACTGTGTACTGTGGTGTAGGGTATAAATTACAGGCTGCTTTTGGCTGTGTTATAGCTGGGAGGGGTGTGTCAGGGATCTGGTCAGGAGGGTGGGAGATAAGCTAAACCTTGACGGGGTAAGGTGTTTGGTTCATGGGGTGTTGAGGGATGTAGATATTCTAGGGTGCAGGCTGTATTCTGGTTATGGACTGAGGATGTCTGGCTCAAGATATTTGGTGGGAATTTGGTGTGTGGCTCTAGCAGAGGGAATGGGGTTTGGTGAAAGGGGCTTGGAACTGAAGGGGAGGAAGGAATGGAGGAGAACACATATAGCATAACTTTCCAACCTAATACCAAGCTAAGCAGAGACTCTCAATATGATTAAATTCCAGTATAGAATTTCCAGTGGAGAAAAAAAAATTAAGTTATTATACTATCCCATAAAAAGTCTCTGCTTAGCTATGACTTGGAAGATGTGCTGCTGAGGGTGTTTGGATGGAGGTGGTAAGAGGAAAGGGAGTATAAGAAGATGTGTGCAATGTTGCAGTAGCTGTGTTGGTCCCAGGACATGAGAGAGACAAGAGGGGTGAGGCAATATTTTTTACTGGACAATCTTCTGCTGGTGGAAGAGATAAGCTTTCAAACTACCCAGAGCTACACAGACCTGAAGAAGAGCTCAGTGTACCTTGAAAGATTGTCTCTCTCACCAACAGAATTTGGTTCAATAAAAGTGTATTGCCTCACCTTGTCTCTATAAGAGGTATCTGCTCAGGGCCAAAGGGAGGCCATGTTCTGGGGAGAGCTGGAGCCTCCCTGGCTCTAGCTTACACAAAATCTGGCAGGAGCGTGGTTGTGGGGCTAGGAATGTGGTTCATTGCTGAGCTAGTGAAATCCCCTCTCACTTCTCAGTTGAACTCCTTCATGTAGCCCTGCCCTGGCAGGTTCAGCTCCCAGCAGGTGGGAGCATGGGCAGGTAGGTGAGTTGAAGTGGGGTGAGAGGTTCATAATGCAATCTTAACTATGGAACTTCTAGGGCACCTCCCTAGTTTCTAAATATGTAGTTAAAAATAAAATTTGTATTTCAAATCTATGACCAGTGCTAACCAAGAAGTACAAGAATCATTCAAGAAACAATCAGAGTTTCTGGCCTATATATATTTTGTAAAGCTACAGTAAACGAGGATATATAACTCAACTTCTCATTTCACATTTCAGCAACATTCCTTCCTCATTCTTACCAACATCCAGTGGCTACTCATTGTTTTTGCTCGTGCTTCTCTAAATAACTTTTTTAAATTTAGAGAAAACGTGCATTTGTTTGGAAAGTGTACCAGGTGCCTTGTTCTAATGTCAGTGGTACGAGTTATGCTTAAGTTTTGATGAAAAAACTAATTTCTATAGGACCCAAAACACACCACTGCTTAGGTGCTTTTTCATCTCAAATTTTGTAGTTCCTTTTGGATTGTATACATCCTTACCCTATTAAGCTAAAACATCAGCATATGTTCGCAGTGAGATATCCTGGCACATGTATACATTTTTTGAAATTATACAAAGGGCCTTATTTGGCCTTCAGTCCACACATAGAAACTCCCATTATCATCTTTATTTGTATTACAGTATCTGTCTATCTTAGGTACTGATAGGGCCCCATCACCATAGTATCTGAGCACTTCATAGTCTATAACGTATTTACACTCATACCACCATCTTGAGGTAAAGTAATCCTCTTAGCTCCATTTTTCCAGAACTAACACACAAAGAGACTAAATAACTTGCAAAAGGTAACTTTTGAGTCTTTGTGGTAGACTTAAACCCCAGACTCCTAAATTCTAGGCTAGTACCTCAACCAATGGAGCATCTTTCCTCTCCTAAAGGCCCCAACTGAGATTGGGACCCCATTGTGCTGGGCACTCTAAAAACACATAACGGGAGACCGTGCCTGCCCTGAAAATCTTATAGTCCAAAGAGACACAAGGTGAGAGGAAAGGTGTATTTCCCCCATTTTATGGATGGGGAGCTGAGGCTCAGAGAGATTAATTGACTTGCCCAGGGTCAGATAGGAAGTTTGCAGTGGAATTAGGAACTGAACCCCAGTATTATGGATGCTGATCCAGTGCTTTCCACACAATACTACATATCCTTGATGACTGCCTTCTTTTTCTAGCATCATAAATGAACATTTCAGGCCTGCATAAGTCAATGTTTTCTCTTCTTTCATTCATTTTGACCACATTGCTCATTGAACTTGAAGCAATATAAATAAACTAAATAAAAATCATTTCAGTCAGATAATGAGTAAAAGAAATTCAAGATGTTACATTTTATTTGCCCAAATCATACTTTTATGTCTTGTTAGAAAGAATTTACATGCAATAAATTCTTGATAATCTATCAACTTCATATTAAAAACAATTGGAATTATTTTTCCTCAGGGAAACAAGCATTTCCAAACAAGTACACACATTTGCTACCTTGTAGACAGAGCACTCTAATAAATGCAAAACTCTTTCCATCTTTAGAATAGCAGTTTATTTCCAGAGTTGCTGGGGGAACTCCATAAAAATATTAATTTTTATTTTGAGTTGTGTTAAAGCTCTGTAGATCTGGTTTCTTTTTAATTTGGTTTAGGTCAGTGTTGGTCAGTTGAAGACACCTTATATACCCCTACCACTATTTCCAGTTATCAGAAGAGAGACTACCTATTTTCTAGATATCAATGAGGAAGGTTGCACTACATGAACATGACAACGCAATCATATAGTGGTGAAACTCTTTTTTCATTAAGATATTAGCTACAATATTTGTGTCAAAGTCTTGGAGATATTGAAATGGCTGTGGGTTACAGACCACCCAATCCACTAAAATTGCTATCCCAATCCACTAAAATTCATTCATATTGGGTTTTGGACATTTTTTTGTCAAGCGTGTGTGGGGGGGAGTGAAGGGGACAGATTATCTGTAACTCTCTCTCTCTCTCTGAAATGCCTCCTAAAACTTAATAGGACATAGTAAAAACAAACGTTTAGTGATTTCAATAGAAATCAATACAGATCTCTAACAAGGAGCCATTAGCCATTATTAAAACAATAATAGTACTTTGCACATAGACACCAATTGTCCTCAGCTGATCTGAAAGCACTTTACGAAAGTCGGTAAGCACTATCTTCATTTTATGGATGGGCTAATCACTGGCATAAAGTGAGTTGTTACAACAGAAAGGTGCCGCTAGAGTTGGGAAGAGAATCCAGTCCTCCAACTTCCAATCCCATGCTAAGTTTGAAACAGACATGTTGGCAGAAAAAAAATCATGACAACAAAGGAACAATCTGCATGATTACATGGTGTGAGTGTTCCACAATGTCCAACACTACGATAGAAGAGGGGGTTTATAGGAGAGGGAGCATTAATTAATACTGCTGCTGGTATTTGATGCCTTCACCCTCTGAATAGCCTAGAAATCCTAGAATCATGGAAATGTAGAACTGGAAGGGATCTCAGGAGGTCTTCTAGTCCAGTCCCCTGCACTGAGGCAGGCCTAAATATTATCCAGACCATCACTGTCTGATGTTTGTCTAACCTGTTCTTAAAAACTCCAGTGATGGAGATTCCACAACCTCCCTACGTAATTTCTTCCAGTGCTTAACTACCATGACAGGAAGTTTTTCCTAATGTCTAATCTAATCTAATCTCCTTTGCTGTGGTTTAAGCTTATTGCTTCTTGTTCTGCCCTCAGTGGTTAAAGAGAACAATTTATCACCCTTCTCTTTAAAACAACCTTTTATATACTTGAAGATGGTTGTCATGTCCCCCCTCAGTCTTCTCTTCTCCAGACTAAACAAAACCAGTGTTTTCAATTTTTCCTCATAGGTCATGTTTTCTGGACCTTTGATCATTTTTGTTGCTCTCCTCTGGACTTTCTCTAATTTGTTCACATCTTTCCCAAAGTGTGGGGACACAGTACTTCAGTTGAGGCCTTATTAGTGCTAAGTAGAGTGGAAAAATTACTTCTTATATCATGTTTACAACACTCCTGCTACTACATCCCAGAATGATGTTTGCTTTTTTGCAACAGTATTACATTTTTGACTCATATTTAGTTTCTGATCTGCTATGGCCTCCTGGTCTTTTTCTGCAGTAATCCTTCCTAGGCAGTCAAATTTCGTGTTTGTGTAATTCATTATTCCTTCCTAAATGTAGTATTCGGCATTTGTCTTCATTGAATTTCATCCTATTTATTTCAGATTATTTCTCCAATTTGTGAAGATCATTCTGAATTCTAATTCTGTTCTCCAAAGTGTTCGCAATCCCTCCCAGCTTGGTATCATTTGCAAACTTTATAAGTGTACTCTTTATGCCATTATCTAAATAATTAATGAAGATATTGAATAGAATCAGACCCATGACAGATCCACACAGGACCCTACGTGATATGCCCTTCCAGATCAATTGTGAACCATTGATAACTACTCTCTGAGCCACTTGTGCAACTACCTATTTGTAGGTTCATCTAAGCTATATTTTCTAGTTCAGTGGTTTTCAAACCGTGGCTCGTGACCCAGAACTGGCTTGCGGAATGGAAGGGACTGGGTCGCGGTGGCTCTGGTCTGCACCACCGACTGGGCCATTAAAAGTCCCGTCAGTGGTGCTGCCCGTCTAAGGCAGGCTAGTCCCTACCTGTTTCAACACTGCACAGCGCCCTGGCAGCAGCCAGCAACAGGTTTGGCTCCTAGGCCACACGCGCTGCCCTCACCCCAAGCATTGGCTCCGCAGTCCCATTGGCCAGTTCCTGTAGGGTGACCAGATTACATGAACAAAATATCGGGACACATAGGGGAGCAGGTCCGAAGTGCCGCCGAAGCAAAAACAAAACAAAACAAACAAAAGCCAAATACATCCGTCGGGACGTGGGACAAACAACTGAATATCAGGACGGTCCTGATTTTATTGGGACATCCGGTCACCCTAAGTGCCCGGCCAATGGGAGCTTGTGGGCGGGGGCGGTGCCTGCAGGCAAGAGCCACGCAGAGCTGCTTGCGTGCCTCTGCCCAGGAGCCACACCTGCTGTTGGCTGCTTCCGGGGCGCAGGGCAGTCCGCGGTGCCAGGACAGGCAGGAAGCCTGCCTCTGCACCCCCGCTGTGCCACTGACCGGGAGTCGCCCTAGGTAATCCCACACTCCAACCCCGTGCCCCAATCCCCTGCACCAGCCCTGAGCCCCCCCCAAACCCAGAGCCTCTTCCTGCACCCAAACCCCTCATCCCCGGCCCCACCCCAGAGCCTGAACTCCCAGCCCAGAGCCCTGACCCCCTCCTGCACCCCAACCTCCTGCCCCAGCTCTGAGCCTCCCCCAAAACCTGGAGCCCCTTCCTGCACCCGAAACTCCTCATCCCCGGCCCCAGCCCAGAGCTCTGACCCCCTCCAACACCCTGAACCCCTCATTTCCGGCCCCACCCGCAGCCCTCACCCCCACACCTCAACCCTCTGCCCCTGCCCTGAGCCCCTCCCAGAAGACTCCTTGTATGGCTCCCTTCTACAGAGCATTTAAGGGCCAGTCAAAAATCTGACCTGAGGTAAACAATTAGGGCCTGATCCTGTAAATGCTTCTTACATAAGGATCTGGCATTAGTAGTTCCATTAAAGTCAGCTGGACAATTCATGTTAACAGATGTTTGAAGGATCAGACCTTTGGGCCTAGAGTCACTGTCATGCCAGGCCAAGCACAATACAAAGACAAAGGAAATAATGATAAGTATTAAAACTATGTAATTTTTAGTTTTACAAGCCAGGAGTCTTCTCATGCTATTTCCCAGTACACAGTACATGAAACATGGTGGCAGCTAGAGAGACAAGGTGGGTAAGTGAGGTCTGGGTCTATGCTGGTTATGTGATATGTATGTATCTCTTCATCCTTGCAACCGATACCTGTAATCCCTCATAGCTCAAGCCTGACCCCAGATGTACAGTACCTTCCCTCTTAACTTGTGTATATTTAATTTTAAACATTAACTTTAATAAAAATTTTAAATCTGTTATTGGACCAACTTCTGTTGGTGAGAGAGACAAGCTTTCAAGTTTAAACAGAGCTCTTCTTCCAGTCTGGGAAACTTATTCAGAGTGTCACAGCTAAATACAAGGTGATTGTTTAGCATAAGCAATTAATACATATTTCAAGGGACCATTCAAGGTGAAGTGGCCTGTTAAGACCCCTTCAGTCACAGGGAGGGAAGGGATGTGTGTGGAAAACAGCTGCTGGTGGTGGGGGGCGGAAGGGTTGTTAGTGTGTGATAGATTGTTGTAACACTTTCAAAAGAGGAGCCTGGGAGCTTAAATTCATAAATTTGCTAGACACTAAAAATCATGGACTGAATAGACACACTGGATTTATGGTTTATTACAGGGCAGGCCTTACAGGTGTGTGACATGGGCGACCATCCAGGGCACCGCAGTCGGAGGGCGGTGGGCGCCATTTGAGTGCCAGAAGCTGTGTGCCTGGGCTGCTGGAGTGGGGTGAGTGCAGGCAAGCCCGGGGCTGGAGCCCCTGACCAATCAGGCGGGAGGCGGGTGATGCCTTCCAGAGCTGCAAGCCTGGTTGTGAGCCACAGGCAGCAGGGCTCATCCCTGTGGAAGCAGCGGGGCCAGCCCTTGGATCCCCTCTCCCTGCAGGCATGGGCAGTGGCCACGCACCTGCTCTCCTCCTGCTAGGTGGGCTCAGAAACTCCTCCCCATGCAGTCCAGCTGGGCTCTGGGACCAGAAGCTGGTCCTCGCTCCCTGCACCCCACCCTGCTGTTTTCAAATTCAAAGAAAGGACACCAAAATACAAGTTCATCCAGGGCACCATTTTCCCTAAGTCTGGCCCTGGCTTATTATAAGGCTCTCCTCTAGCAAACCCCCTCCTCCTCAGCTACTTCGCCCCTCCTTTCCTCCCTATGATAGGAAGGATGTTAATGGGCCACTTCTCCTTTAATTCATATTTCAACAGATCATTCATTACTTATGCTAAACAATCTGTTCCACCTTGTATTATATGGGGTCAAGCTAAAGGTACCCAGGAGGCAGGACAGAGAAAGACCAATTGAGAATACAATCATCATTGTCCAGCAGCATGGAAGGCCAAAAGAAAAATGCCCAGCCTGTGGGCAACAGTGCAAGATGTGTGAGAAACAGAACCATTTCATGTCCTAATGCCATAGCTACCCGAAGAAAAATAAAGCAGCAGTACATGCAGTGATTGAGGACATAGAGATTACCAATGAAGAGGAGGATGTCTGCAGGGTGACTTCAGCAGATCCAAAGATTCTCAATGTACACTCACTACAGAAGAAGTGAGTGTACATTCAATTCAACCATTCAGTTGCTATATTTGCAACTATACATAGGCGCCGATTCCAGGGGTGCTTCAGGGCTGGAACACCCATGGGAAAAAAAAGAGTGGCTGCTCAGCACTCACCAGCCACAGCTGTTTGGCAGCATCGCCAAGTGCTACCCCTGCCGCTCTCAATGGCTGGTTCCTGGCCAATGGGAGTTGTGGGGATGGTGCTGGGGGCGGAGGCAGCGTGCAAAGCCGCCTCTCCCCCCGCCAGGGGCCGCAGAGACTTGCCAGCAACTGGCTGCTTCCGGGAGCGGTGTGGGGTTATGGCAGGCAGGCCCTGCTGCATCGCTAGACTTTTAGCAGCCTGGAGATCACAGTCAACTGGCAGAGGCTTCAGGATCAACCAGTTGATCACGATCAACGGGTTGGTGACCACTAAATTGTATATAATTATGGATTTATTTTTGCGGGGGCCCTCTTAGCCTGAGACCTTGGCCCCTAAAGCCTTGTGTTAATCCAGCCCTGAGCATGCATCATACCATCCATAAACAAGCACTGGAATGTAGAGTTTCTTCAGATCGGAGTATGGCAATTCAAAAATAAAAGTACAGAGAACTTTAGGAAGCTCAGGCAATTTGCCTCTTACCCACATCAGCAGATTCTATATGCCAGGAAACACTTTAGATCATGGCCAGCATAGGCACTGACTTCCACAGTTCCTAGGGGGTGCTCGACCCCCGATCTGCCCCAGGCCCTGCCCCCACTCCACCCCTTCCCCCAAGACTCCACCCCTGCCCCGCCTCTTCCCACCCCTGTTCTGCCTCCATCATGCCTCTTCCTGTCCCTTCCCCTGCCTCTTCCTGCCTCTACTCCTCCCACTACCACCAGCGCCTCCTGCATGCCACTGAACAGCTGATCACCGGCAGGTGGGAGGTGCTGCGGGAGGAGAGAAGGATGGTAGGGGGAGGTGCTGATCTGTGGGGCTGCTGGTGGGTGCTTACAGGAAGGTGTGGAGAGTTTAAATTAAATGCTGCAGATAATCTTTAAAATTAATAATTTAGTCTCTGGTGAGGTGCTGTGTATTCCAGCATAACTTTCTGCAAAAATTGAACACTCAACTTTAGTATTTCGGAAAGCAAGATACTGGATTCAGCCAGAAATATTGTGTGAAATCCTGACTCCATTGAAGTCTTGAGACTGTTATCAAGATGTGGATGTTTCACATACTTTATTACTAGTTAAAAAGCCAAGGAATGTCAATCATTTAACTGATTTAAGACTGTTATTAACTTGTCTTTAGGCCAGTACAAACATCAAAAGACTGTTAATTAAGTTGCAGTGCAAGACTTGTTTCCACACAACAAGCCTCATAGGATAGTTTTCACTTTAAATTCTACATTAAGTGTGTTACATTACCTATAGGAACAGCAGTATTTTTGACCCAAGTCTTCCTATCAAAAGTAATATTCTTTAGTCATTTCCTCCAACCCATATACAGAGCTGTGGATGTTTTCCAGATAAATGCAATAAAATGTAGGCAGTAATAGATTTAAAGCACACTTAATTTACTAAATACTTATTATGATTTTGCTCTTTTCATGGTACCTAACCTAATGAGATGTAAACTGAAAAATGCCCTATGATGCTGGTTTTCTAATATCTGAGTTTGGTGTTTTGAAGTCCCACCTTCCAGAAGATTGCAAGGGCAATTGTAATGCCGGGAGACCCCAGTCATCAGCAGGTGGGATTGAATTTGGGCCTCTGGAACCAAATGCATCAGCCTCTATCGTATGAGCTAAAAACCATATAGTTGTTAGCTTGGGCCATAGAGCAAACTCATTAATCTCTCTCTCTCTAAGTGGTCTCAGTGCCACTAGATGGGACAGAACACCACACCTAGGAGGTGTGTGGGTTACACAATCTTAATTACAGTTTAACAACATTTTTGTAAGTAAATACTTATATTATATATAAAATATAAATATACTTTATTTCACTGGGAATAGTTTGTTTGTTGCTGACAAGGTTCACAGCGTTGTTGAGGGGCAAATCTGCTGGACCCTACATCTTTTAGTAGAGTGTAGAGTGGTTGGTTGTTTCAGAGGCAGAGTAAAACCACTCCCTGCCAGAATCCATGTGAGTCACCCTCTCATGGAAAACTATGAAGACAAATTCAAGTGCAGAACATGCGCAAAATCTCAGTCTAGTGAAGCAATTAAATAAATCCTATCTCCTAGAAGGGACCTTGAAAGATCATTAAGTCCAGCCCCCTGCCTTCACTAGCAGGACCAATACTGATTTTGCCCCAGATCTCTAAGTGGCCCCCTCAAGGATTGAACTCACAACCCTGGCTTTACCAGGTCAATGCTCAAACCACTGAGCTATCCCTCCTCCCCAATTTTGCTAAAATTATCTTTATGATTCCTGCCATGTTACCTGCAGCGTGGCTAACTCAGTAACACAAATGTTATCACTCTGACACAGTAGCAAGACAAACGTTTCCACAAGAAATTTCTCCAAACATTTTTTGGGAGGGGGGTGCATTTGGCAGAACAATAATATAAAAAGAGAACCAAATATTATTGCTAAAATGTTACCACTCAAAACATCATTATGGGTATGCCTACATGTCGTGATTCATGATGGTCAGTTCTGCCTCTGCCTGTCAACCTGCAGAACTGTCAGGTCAGAAATCTTCTTCCAACCAGTTCTTTCTCTGGTATTAAAATACACCTTTATTTCAAGACAGAAAGAGTTTTATCTGGACAGGTAAAAGTCCCCTATGGCTAAAATTTTCAAAAGATGCTCCTGAAATAGTTGCACAAAACATGCAGCTACACCTTCAAAATACTCCGTCACGATTTCAGTTGGTTGCACATTACCATATGATGTCCAAACAAGAGAACAATTTTAAGTGAGCAAATCTAGAGCATGACTATCTGTGAAAGAATGCAAATGATTTTCAGCACAGGACACAAATTTTATTCTTAAATGTAATGAGCATATGTTTATTTTAAGGAATTGGAGACCCAACGCATGTGAAAATGTAGTTATCTCTAGTTGCATAAGGTTCTCCCATTGCACTTTTTAAAACAGTTTCCCCCATCCCCCGTAAACCTTTGCATATCTGAGTCCCTAATTGCATGCTTACTCTGAGGTCTTTGAAAACTAGCCTTTGAAAATCTCAATATGTCTTCTAGCTTTATCCGCAGACACTACATAGGGTTGTTGTCTGATAGGCTTATTAGGAATGTAATGAGCTAGGATCTACTGTGGAGAGGACTCCAATAAGAATCATATAAGGTCAATGTCACTTTGTAAATGAATTCAGCAATTCTAGCTTCTTGTTCATAAAAATCTCATTCTTAAAAATCAATTCAGTTACCAGGATCTTGGCTAGCATGGCTGCCAGAAGAAGGTTATTACCCCTACTTCCCTTCTCTAGCCCTAGAGACCTCCACTCCACTGTCTGTCCTACTGCCTGGCTCCCTCCCACTCTTGGCTTCTTTCCTCTACATCTACTGGTATCTAGTATTCACTACTTTATCCATTACTCAAATAATTGTCTTTTAAATGGATTTTTCAGGTGCCTAGTTCCAAGTAATCCATTCCATTCCCAAGATTCTTCTGCATTTGCAAAAAACAATATACTGTACCTTCAGCAATGATTGCCAATCAGACAATTTGCATGTTGCTAAATCATCAGTTTGATTTTTTAATGCTTTAGTATCCTCAGTTAATATGGTGTCATCTCGATTAATTGTTATCTCTTTGTCATCAATTTTTCTCATTTCATTCTAGAAAACTAAAGCAAATTGGAATATATTTAGACGCATAGGAGCTAAATAGTAAAAAGCTGACAGTTTGTAATTTTATTAGAATCATTTTGGTAACAACTCCTCTGATACCTATTATATGTGCTCATGAATAGCCACTATACCAACACAAAACATCTGCTAGTCTGGATGAATTCGAACTCCCTCTGATCTGGTAAGAATTGAAGAATAATATACCCAGCCATAATCGAAATCTATATGTAGTCCTGGTCCAACAAAGATGATGAGATTTCATGTGGGCCCAGAAGTCCATACTAGAGGATCCAGTGCAGGATCAGGGTTTTATGTATTCAAGTACTTCAAGGTAGGACTATTGTCTTATACATTAAATGGACATTGTCAACTAGTTTATTTTATTTTTCACCTATATTTTATAGGGTATTTACAGGTGAGTACACAGGCTAACATATATACCTCTACCCCAATATAACACGACCCAATATAACACGAATTCAGATATAAGGCGGTAAAGCAGTGCTCCAGAGGGCGGGGCTGCATGCTCCGGCTGATCAAAGCAAGTTCAATATAACGTGGTTTCACCTATAATGCAGGAAGATTTTTTGGCTCCCAAGGACAGCATTATATCAGGGTAGAGGTGTATGTAAATATAGTACAATATAATCCTAGAAAAGAATAAACATAGCATTTGTTTTTTATCTGGTGCAATATTATTTTCTCGTAATTGCACAAGTAGTTGGTGTAGTTCTTGTAATCAAGTAGATGTACGAGAATTTGCATTCTGATTGGGAGAGATGGTTCTATGGCCTCCCATATAAGTTTCTCAGCATTTCTCATAAGCCTTTGATGCGCTTACTCAGGTTCTCACCTAAATGTTAGAGGTGACTGATACATTTTTGGGGGAAAATTAGTGACCCCCACCCATTTTTCTTGCAATTTCATTTTTGTGAAAAATTTCTAGCGAGCAAATGGAAAATGGAAAACTTTTTCTGTGAGTACGCCCCTCCCCCCAAAAATCGAAAATCAATTTTTTTGACAGAAGATTTTTGCCCGGTTCTATTTAGTATATAAATGAAAGACTAGCATCTTTCTGGATACAGTACAGGGATTTCCATAGTACATACTCTGAAAAAAAGTTGAAATCAAACTTTTTAAAGAATAATATTTATCTTACCTCTATTCTCAGTGGAGGCAATTGATTGATTAATGAATGTTTTCATCTTTACTCCTCCTTTCATAAATGATTGAGCTTACTTGTACTTTGCCACTCTTATGAAATCTGGTGAAGTGCCGATTCCACTTAATCCATTCCATAGCTTAATAAACTGAAAGTGTCATAGAGGGTTGAACTTTGGCCTTTTTCTTTTCTTTTATTTATGACTGTTCAAAATTAGTTTACTTTTGACACCATGTCATGTCACAAGTGATTGGTATCAATACAAGGGTAACTGGGTGAAATGTAATGGTGTGTGATATACGGGAGGTCATACTAGATGATATAATGGACTCGTCTGATCTTAAACTCTGTGAATCTGTGACAATGACAAAGAATTGAAAAAAGAGTAACTGTCCTAATGCTGAAAAATGAATGTTATTTTACTAAAGAAAGTGGTATTGTATTATCCCTAAAGGTACTTTCTCTGCTTACTTCATTGCTGAGTTTCTCCCTATTTTTTTCTTCAGTCCTTCCTGCTGTAGACTTGAAGAAACATGCATATGCCCTTGCAGAGAGGGACAAATGTAAAGCTTTAAATCCTCATTGTGACTTTATAGTTGAATCACAGGTGCTTCATCAGCTAGAAAAGGTATGTCCACTTCACCTTGTCAAAAGCTTTCTCTGTATCCAGCAGTGCCAGGGCAGAAAGCCATCTGCAGAGTTTGTAGTTTTGGAGAATATTATCTGAAATCCTTCTTTGGTTATTTGAGCCGGGACTTCCTTTTATGAAGCAGGATGACCTAGTTATCTGAAATAATTAATTAGTGAGGTTAGTATATTTTATTTGGTACAGACAATAAAATCTTCACCAAAAAAAGGAGATGGTTCTGGAAGAAATGTATTTGGAGAAAACCCTTGTCTTTGGGTAATGTTTTGGTGATTGCTGTTTTGAGGTTTGAAGGAGGTAGCTTGACATTTGAATTTATGAGAGTGATTCTTGTAAGTTTTATTACACATTTGTTTCATGGAATTTGTGAAAGAGTCTGTCTCATTAGGAGGTTTTTGTTTCTAAGGGGTATGATGCCTCCTAAACCTTCTGTTTCTAATGGCTTTGTGAGAGCTGCCACCTGGTATTAAGTAAGATTATTGAGCTTGGATGTTTTCAAGCAATTCTGAGTTTTGAAAGTGGGATTAGGTTCTTCCTAACTATTTGGTGAAAAGTTCCTGTACCATTTATGAAGGCTGTGATTATTTCTTCTTCATTGTTGGATATTTAAATCTGTATTGGATGGAACATATTGTGGATATTGCTGTAGGGGATTCCTGTTTTTTAGGCTAGAATGCTAGTAGTGTACTTGAGCTACTTCTATATTCATAATAAGTTTTTCAATACATATTGGCACAACTGGTCTGCCAGAGACTGGATCTTGAACCCTGGTTCACAGGGCACTTAGGAACCAGTAAATTCTGACCTACCACCCAGTGACATTCTAACAGTCACCATAACTAGAATCTGAACTCTGACAGAGGACACCTGTCCTGTGCTCTGATTGGCAGAAATCTGAGGGTCCTGATTGGTTCCCTGCTTGTATTTAAACTAAGTGCAGGACCAGGAGGTTGTCCGTGAAACTCAGTTTCCCCTGCTTAGGACTGCTTTCCTTGTGTTACCTGTTCCTACTGCCTGACTCTGACCTCCTGGTAACCTGACCCTGGCTGATTCATTATGCCTGACTCACCCTCTGGCCTGTCTCAGACTCTGATCTCCTGCTATCTGACTTGGCCTGGCCCCTGAGGTTCTAGAACTTCTTCTGATTGTGTCATTTTCTGTCTTGCTTTTTCCTCACCCTGAAATTAAGGTAATTATTTTACCCCTGAAGACTGCTTTTAGGGTTTCCCAGGTGAGGGGGCGGTTATTGCTGTTTCTCTCAATTCTTATTAATTTGTAGGAAGTATTTTATTGGCATATTTATGAAATGTTTGAAAATGCATCTCCAAAAGTGAACTATTAGGATGCCAAGAGTCAGAGGCTGCAAGTGGCAACACTCCTATTGAAGTCAGTGGAAGTGGAGGATTCTTTCATTGATAGGAGCATGGAGGAATTATATGAGAAAAAAGGGAGGATTGGGAATGAGCAAAGATTTATTCAGGAGTATAGTGAAAAAGCAGTGTGAGGGACAACTTAAATTGCCTGTAGAGATTAAGTTAGGGGCTGATCTAGGAGTCATCATAATATCATAGGACTGGAAGAGACCTTGAGTGGTCTTCTAGTCCAATCCCCTGCACTAATGGCAGGACTCAGTATTATCTAGACCAGTGGTTCCCAAACTTGTTCCGCTGTTTGTGCAGGGAAAGCCTCTGGTGCGCCGGGCCGGTTTGTTTATCTGCCGTGTCCGCAGGTTTGGCCGATCACGGCTCCCAGTGGCCGCGGTTCGCTGCTCCAGGCCAATGGGAGCTGCTGGAAGTGGCACGGGCCAATGGACATACTGGCTGCTTTATATTCATCCTTTGGAATATGACCTAGTTTCCACTTTTTGTAGGACTTTTTTTTGAGTTTCAGATCATTGAAGATCTCCTGGTTAAGCCAGGGTGATCTTTTGTCACACTTCCTATCTTTTCTATGCAGTGGGATAGTTTGTTCTTTTGCCCTCAATGATGTCTCTTTGAAAAACTGCCAACTCTCTTGAACTGTTTTTCCTCTTAGACTTGCTTCCCATGGGATCTTGCCGACCAACTCCCTGAGTTTGCTAAAGTCTGCCTTCTTGAAATCCATTATCTTTATTGTGCTGTGTCCCCTCCTACCATTCCTTAGAATAATGAACTCTATAAACATTCACTTAGTCGGGAGATCCATCTCCCTTCAATTTCTTCTGAAACTAGGATTCTTCTCCTTGACTCAGCTGACTGAATGCTGGGTGACTGAAAGGTTATATTTCTGTGAATGAGAGTGTCTCTTTTCCTGTCCTTGGATTCTGCAGGAGAGATGCAGGAAACTACTTAGCTCATATTGAAGTGATTTTTTTTTTTGTATTCTTGGGTTACTGTGTGTTTTTCCTTGTTAGGAAAATGGAATGCTGTAGCTCTTTCATATTTCCTGTGTTTTTCTTTTGATTGGATTATTCAGTCCTCTTGTAAGAGAGGTTCTGAAACTGTGATCAATGAGTACGTGTTGGCATTCCACAGAGAGCTACGTGATCACATTGTTCTGGCTCCTCCTACTTATTTCCAGCAGCTGTATTAAAAGAAACTAAATGCACATTAAACAGTTCTTTATGATCACTTTCCATGTAGAGTAATAGTTGTGTTGGCCCAGGGATGTAATATGATCCTGAATGCGAAGGGAGATGTTCTGTGCAATTGCAAAAGGGAGTTGATCTGCATGCCCATGAATGGGTGGGGAGGTAGTCTATGAGACAATCTCTGTATAGTGATCCACATGTCTGACTAGATGATATAACGATTCTTTCTGTAGGGTATTTCCATGCTGCAGCTGGGCACAAACCTCCCAGCCTCGGTAGACAGTCTTATGCAAGCTTGGCTTGAGCTAGTGTGCTAAAAATAGTAGTTTGGACAGTAAAAAGAACAGGACTACTTGTGGCACCTTAGAGACTAACAAATTTATTAAAGCATAAGCTTTCTAAGGTGCCACAAGTACTCCTGTTCTTTTTGCGGATACAGACTAACACGGCTGCTACTCTGAAACCTGTCAGTTTGGACAGTGTGGCACAGCTGGGGGCTTGGATTAGCCACCTGAGCTCGGACCCAGGAGGTTGGGTGGTTCCAAGTTCAGGTGGCTAAGCCAGGCAGCTGCCACAGCAATGTCAGTGCTATTTTTAGTGCATTAGCTCGAGCTGAGCTAGCACAGGTCTGTCTAGCCAGACTGGGAGGCATGCTTCCAGCTGCAGTGTAGACATACCCTGAAACACATTGTGACAAAGTTTGAGAATTCCTGGCTTATAATATTAAAGCTGTTCTTTCAATTACTTAAGGTGTGTTAAACTCATTTTTCTTTAACCATTAGGTGTCTCTCTTCTCTTGTTGTTAGGACCCTCTCCATTTTAACTCCACGTCCCAATTGTATGGTTTGATGTATTTATTTGTTTCTGTTCGGCAGATTCTCTTAGGCTGTTGTGTATAGGTTGCTGCTCCTTTTCTTTCCATTTTTGGTGCTTTGCATTTATGCCAGTGTGTTTTTCTTTGGCTCTCCTCCTTTTCTCCTTTCTCCTTCATTGAATCTTGGTAATTGATGCCTGAAGCAGGGGCATAAGTAACTGAATGTAAAGCTGAAGTCTTAAGGCCTGTTTGATGGAGGGTTTTGGTCACATTGGGTGACATATAAAGAGTGAGACTGGTTTGTGATATTGGAGCTAAATAAACAAAGTGAATTTCAGGTACTGAAATTGAGTGCAACATAATCACAGCATACATATTGAAAGAGAGCAGCACCTGCCTTGTGTTAAAATTGAAAAACTAAGCTTGCTTCATATAGCAGGTCCCAAATGAGCCCCTAAGGCAAAGCTGCACTGATATGTTGGTACAAGGTCAGATACTACACAGTAGAGTTTGAAATAAGGGAACAGAAAGTTCCGTGTATGTAGTTTGAAAGGTGGTCTGCAACTACAGTTGATCCAATGTGTATAATTTGTCTACTGAATGGAATGCAGGTGTTTAATGGAATGGAATATGTAATATATCACATTAATGTAAATCTCTGCATGGCACAAAAATACATTCACCTAAAGTCCAGTTAGCACTGAGAAAAGAATGAAAGCAGAATTTGACTAGATGATAAAATTCAATGTCATTATATAAATTCTATAGCATTTTTTGGGAGATGTATTTTTAAGAAACTTCCTTTTTGGGATTGTCTCGGCATCTGAGGTGTACCAAAGCATCATGTCCCAGCTCTTTGAGGATCTGCTTGGGCTACAAGTAATTGGTAAGGATATGATGATTCTGGATAAAAATGATCAACAACACAAATGAGAGATTTTGTAATGTTCTGTAGTGTATCAAAGAAAAGAACCATTAATAATTTAAAGTATTAGTTCCTATTCAATATAAGTTGAAAGAAATTAAAATGTAATTTATTTTTCATAGTCTGCACTGTTAGTTCACTTCTGAATTTCAATTACCTTGAACAAGAAAACTGTCAAGTGAGTTTCACTTTTGTTCTAGTCAGTTTCATTTAATGTCTGACTGACCCATATACTATACATTTTTTTTATCTTGCAGAATTTCATACAAATTAGTGCTAGTCCTTTCAGTCTCTTCTCTCACCTCCAAGTATTTTTATTGCTCTTCTCTCACCTCTTACAGTTTTGCTTTGTCTTTTTTAGATGTGGTGAACAAAACTGAAAGTAATTTTCAAGGAGAGGATGTACTATCAATTTTTAATATAATGGTATTGTACTTTTAATGCTGTTATCTGTCTCTTTCTTTATATTCTCTAATGATGGGAAGTTTTAAGGTTGGCACTGTAAGCTATTTGTGTCATGAATTAATAATTCTAAAAACGATGAAGTCATTTAAACATTTTTTTGATGAAACTTCCTTTCCTCAGATTTTTAATAGGGTATATGACCTGCAAGTAAAATCCAAAGTCATCTCCTGGGTTTCCTGATTAATGGAGAATTATCTTAATTAAAAGGAAATCAGAAAGCCAATCTACAAGTGTGAATCTTGTTCCTTTTGCTAATATAATAGGGAAGAAAAGCACCACTGGGAATGCCCTACTATTTACAGAACAATGAGAAATATTCCAAAATGAAGTTAAATCATATTAATTGTCAACACTCCCTTCTATCCTAAAATGAACATACAAATAAAATGTCAAAAATAAATGAATAATGAAAAAAAAAAAAAAGCATGTGATTATGCACTATCAAACAATATGACTATAGGCCAGATCACATATCCTCCCATGGAAGAACCTACAAACAGGAACTAGGGTGAGAAATTTTCTGTGAAGTTCTGTAGCAGAATTTTCCTTGAGTTGTTCCCTTGGGATTGGGAATTGACATCATATAAACAGGAAAGCATTTGAAGCCCCAGACCCTGCAGTACCCTGGAGGGAGACACAGGGCCATTCACACATAGGAGCTGTGACTCCAGGCTGGCTCTGGAACCTTCTGGCTCAAATGAGGCAAACCAGTGCCAGGGCTTCCCCAGCTTGCAGCTTCCCCAGGGATCCTAGCTCAATTAAGGCCACAAAAACGTTAATGATGCTTGTAGCTACATTATTTATTTGCAGGGCCTCCCAGAGGATTCAGGGGGCCTGGGGCAAAGCAATTTCAGGGGCCCCTTCCATAAAAAAAAGTTGCAATACTATAGAATGCTATATTCTCGGGGGGCCCTGTGGGGCCCGGGGCAAATTGCCCCACTTGCCCCCCCCCACCCCCGGGCGGCCCTGTTTATTTGATTATTTATTTACAAAAAATCACTAGGCACTGGGACAGGGGTGTGGACTTCTGGCCTTGCCAATTCTCTACTTGTGGAACCTGGACTTGATGGAGAGATCTGATCCTGAGAGGTTGGCCCTCACTCCTATTCCATGTGAAAAGGGGAAAATCCACACATGAAATATCCTCTTAGTGGGCTGTTCTGTTGAGTACAATCTGGCTTTTTTTTATTCACCTCTCTAAGGCCTGGTCTACACTACGGGTTTAGGTCGGCTTTAGCAGCGTTAAACCGAATTAAGCCTGGACACGTCCACACAACGAGGTCCTTTCTTTCGACTTAAAGGGCCCTTTAAACCGGTTTCTTTACACCACCTCCGACGAGGGGATTAGCGATAAAACCGGCCTTTGCGGGTCGGAATTGGGGTAGTGTGGACGGAATTCGATGTTATTGGCCTCCGGGAGCTATCCCACAGTGCTTCATTGTGACCGCTCTGGACAGCGCTCTCAACTCAGATGCACTGACCAGGTAGACAGGAAAAGACCCGCGAAGGTTTGAATTTCATTTCCTGTTTGCCCAGCGTGGAGAGCACAGGTGACCACGCAGAGCTCATCAGCACAGGTAACCGTGATGGAGTCCTCCCAGGATCGCAAAAGAGCTCCAGCATGGACCGAACGGGAGGTACGAGATCTGCTCGCCATATGGGGAGATGAAGCAGTGATAGCTGAACTCCGTAGCAGTAAAAGAAATGGAAAAGTATTAGAAAAGATCTCCAAGGCCATGAAGGACCGAGGCCATAACAGGGACACACAGCAGTGCCGCGTGAAAATTAAGGAGCTACGGCAAGCCTACCACAAAGCCAGAGAAGCAAACGGAAGGTCCGGGGCAGAGCCGCAAACTTGCCGCTACTACGCGGAGCTGCATGCGATCCTAGGGGGTGCAGCCACCACTACCCCAACCGTGTGCTATGACTCTCTCACTGGAGAAACACACAGGGAAGACGGTTCGGGGAACGAGGAAGATGACGATGGAGGTACTGTAGGTAGCTCACAGCAGCAAGGAAGCGGAGAAACCGGTTTCCCCAACAGCCAGGATATGTTTGTGACCCTGGACCTGGAACCAGTAACCCCCGAACTCACCCAAGACCCTCAGGGCACACAGGAGACCTCTGGTGAGTGTAACTTTGTAAATATTTGTAAACATTACAAAAAAAAAGCAAGCAAGTCTGTTAACGTGTATGGGGATGGAGCGGAAATCCTCCAGGGACATCTCCAGAAAGCTCTCCTGGTTGAAATGGGGTGATTTTATTAAGGGGGACATTCAGAGGCGCCCGTTCCTGCTATTCTGACCAGAAATGTTCCCCGCTGTTAACCACGCGGTGGGGGGGAGGGGTGAAGTGATCATCCCAGAGAATCGTGTGTGTGTGGGGGGGATGGTTTACTTGTGTTTGTGCCGCATGTTAACCGGGAAACCGCAGCCCCCTCCTTTCACATTGAAACCCCATTTTAAATGGACAACCCAATTCATCCTTGATATGGGAAATGCGCTGCTGTTTGCAACCTTTCCCGCATGTTAAGAAGGTTAAAAAAGCCAAAACACTGTGGCCTACGATGGCTGCCTGCAAGCCGAAATATGCGACCTTGTAATGAAAGAGTGTACCCATTGTTCCCTAAAATGTGTCTTTTTTAACCACCTCTCCCTTCTCCTCCACCAGCTGCAAATGTTTCTCCTTCGCAGAGGCTCGTGAACATTAGAAAGAGAAAACGTAAGACGAGGGACGAGATGTTCACGGAGCTGCAGATGTCCGCCCAGGCTGATAGAGCACAGCAGAATGTGTGGAGGCAGTCAATGTCGGAGATGAGAAAAGCCCAACATGAACGAGAGGAGAGGTGGCGGGCTGAAGATGATAGGTGGCGTCAGCTTGCAGACAGACGGCAAGAGGCAATGCTCCGTCTGCTGGAGCATCAAAGTGATATGCTCGAGCGTATGGTTGAGCTGCAGGAAAGGCAGCAGGAGCAGAGACCGCCGCTACAGCCCCTGTGTAACCAACAGCCCTCCTCCCCAAGTTCCATAGCTTCCTCACCCAGACGCCCAAGAACACGGTGGGGGGGCCTCCGGCCACCCAGTCACTCCACCCCAGATGATCGCCCAAGCATCAGAAGGCTGGGCTTCAATAAGAGTTAAAGTTTTAAAATGCAGTGTGTCCTTTTCCATCCCTCCTCCCCCACCCATCCCAGCTACCTTGGCAATTATCCCCCTACCTCTGTAAGGAACTAATAAAGAATGCATGAATGTGAAAAAACAATGACTTTATTGCCTCTGCAAGCGGGAGGGGAGGGGAGGGTGGGGTGGGGTGGTTGGTTTACAGGGAAGTAGAGTGAACCGGGTCGGGGGGGGGGGGGTTGGAGGGTTCATCAAGGAGAAACAAACAGAAGTTTCACACAGTAGCCTGGCCAGTCACAAAACTCGTTTTCAAAGCTTCTCTGATGCGCACTGCGCCCTGCTGTGCTCCTCTAACCGCCCTGGTGTCTGGCTGCGCGTAATCAGCGGCCAGGCGAGTTGCCTCAACCTCCCACCCCGCCATAAAGGTCTCCCCCTTACTCTCACAGATATTGTGGAGCGCACAGCAAGCAGCAATAACAATGGGGATATTCTTTTCGCTGAGGTCTGAGCGAGTCAGTAAGCTGCGCCAGCGCGCTTTTAAACGTCCAAATGCACATTCCACCACCATTCGGCACTTGCTCAGCCTGTAGTTGAACAGGTCCTGACTCCTGTCCAGGCTGCCTGTGTACGGCTTCATGAGCCATGGCATTAAGGGGTAGGCTGGGTCCCCAAGGATCACGATAGGCATTTCAACATCCCCAATGGTCACTTTCTGGTCCGGGAAGAAAGTCCCTTCCTCCAGCTTTCGAAACAGAGCAGAGTTCCTGAAGACGCGAGCATCATGTACCTTTCCCGGCCATCCCACGTTGATGTTGGTGAAACGTCCCTTGTGATCCACCAGGGCTTGCAGCACCATTGAAAAGTACCCCTTGCGGTTTATGTAGTCGGTGGCTTGGTGCTCCGGTGACAAGATAGGGATATGGGTTCCGTCTATGGCCCCGCCACAGTTTGGGAATCCCATTTCAGCAAAACCATCCACTATTGACTGCACGTTGCCCAGAGTCACTACCCTTGCTATCACCAGGTCTTTCATTGCCCTGGCAAATTGGATCACAGCAGCCCCCACCGTAGATTTGCCCACTCCAAATTGATTCCCGACTGACCGGTAGCTGTCTGGCGTTGCAAGCTTCCACAGGGCTATCGCCACGCGCTTCTCAACTGTGAGGGCTGCTCTCATCTTGGTATCCTGGCGTTTCAGGGCAGGGGAAAGCAAGTCACAAAGTTCCATGAAAGTGCCCTTACGCATGCGAAAGTTTCGCAGCCACTGGGAATCGTCCCAGACCTGCAGCACGATGCGGTCCCACCAGTCTGTGCTTGTTTCCCGGGCCCAGAATCGGCGTTCCACGGTATCAACCTGCCCCAGTGACACCATGATTTCCACATTGCTGGGGCCTGTGCCTTGTGAGAGGTCTATGGCCATGTCAATTTCCTCATCACTCTCGTCGCCGTGCTGCAATCGCCTCCTCGCCTGGTCCGGGTTTCGCCTTGGCATGTTCTGGCTCTGCATATACTCCAGGACAATGCGCGTGGTGTTCATAGTGCTCATAATTGCCGCGGTGATCTGAGCGGGCTCCATGATCCCAGTGCTAGCTATGGCACCTGGTCAGAAAAAAGGCGCGAAAGTAGTATCTGATGGACCAGGAGAAGGAGGGCGGGAGGGAGGGAGGGCCGAGTGACGACATGGCGTACAGGTACAGGAACAGGGAGAAACACAAACAACTGTCACACAGAATGGTCCCCCCAAAGATTAAACTGGAAACCCTGGGCTTAGCAGGCCATTGATTTCACGGAGGAAGGGGAAGCAAATGAACACAGAACAAATCTATTTTTTACATCTTAAGGTGGCAGCCGACGGTGCAGCATGAGTGATAGCCTCTCCAGTACGATGATGACGGATACCAATCATAAAATACCATCATCTGCCAAAAGGCAAGGGGCTGCTGCTGTGTAGCAATGCAGCCCCACGTCTGCCAGCCCCACGTCCGCCAGCACCCAGCATCGCCCTCGGCCTCTTCTGGGTGCTTAGCGGACAATATTGGGCAATTGGCAGAAAATAGTATATTATGACTGGTAACCGTCATCATCGAAACAGTAGCATGTCTGCCCAGGTGGCCATGATTGACAGCCATACCAGTACGACGACGATGGGTACCAGTCATAATATACCATTGCCTGCAAGGGGCTGGTGCAATGCAGCCCTACGGCTGCCAGCCCCACGGCTATCACTCATGCTACACCGTCTACCGCCAAAAGGCAGTTAGCAGCTGCTGCTGTGTAGCAATGCAGTCCCACGTCTGCCGGCACCCAGAGGACATATGGTGACGGTGAGCTCAGCTGTGCTGAGCGGGCTCCATGTTGTCTGCACAGGTAACCCAGGTAACCCAGGTAAAAAGGCGCGAATCTATTGTCTGCCGTTGCTGTGACGGGGGAGGGAGGGGCCTGACGACACGTACCCAGAACCGCCCGCGACACTGTTTTGCATCATCCGGGCATTGGGATCTCAACCCAGAATTCCAAGGGCGGCAGAGACTGCGGGAACTGTGGGATAGCTCTGGGATAGCTACCCATAGTGCAATGCTCCGGAAGTCGACACTAGCCTCGTACTGTGGACGCGGTCCGCCGACTAGAGCACCTAGAGCATTGTATTGTGTGGACACACACAATCGGCTGTATACAACCGATTTCAATAAAACCGGCTTCTATAAATTCGAACTAATTTCGTAGTGTAGACATACCCTAACAAGGAAACAGAGTAGAAAAATCAGCATTCACCATAAGAAAGAAAAGATACTGATATACTCAAGTTTTGCTTTAGACAGACTGATACCTCTAATGTTAAAACAATCATAAATAAAGCTGCCATATACAGAAAGAGGAGCAGAGAGTGTACAGAATTGAGGTCAATAGTATTTTCATTTATCTTTTCTATTTTGACAGTTTTGTTAGGGAATTAGGAAATCAATAGAGACTAATTTCATTGGCAAGGATTAAAGAGTACATAGGAAGGAACAGTCAAGATGTGTATAGATGCTTTCAAGGGCATTTTGAATAAAATGTACTTTAAAGTGAATGGAACAATTTCTGTGGTCTAATTGGTTAATATACCAAGCATTAATTCTCCAGAAAAGCTCAATATGCATACAAAGCACTAAAATTGACATCAGAGACATCAGGAACCTTTTATTTTTATAGCATAATAAATGCCCATCTAATGCTCTGAGGTCTTTCACAAAAATCAAAATACATAATAATTAAATATAATTAGTAATTTCAATGTAATATGATAGACTGCCCTAATAATTGCCTACCAATCAATAATGTTCAAAACTTTCCTCCATTTTATCTGACCTATCACAATCTACCTTCTCCCCAAGTACGCAGAAGAAAAGAGAATGTTGCAGATACTCTGGAAGATTAACTGTCAGGATCTAGCAGACGATGATGTTATGAGAATTCTAGCTTTCAGAAGTCTTTATGATTACACATTGATGATTAGGAAAGAAAAAAAAAAAGGCAGGAGGGACAAAGACAAACTATTTTAAAAATCTATATGTTCAGCTAATGTTAATGTCTTTTTGCCACATTTTACTCATCAGCTTATCTTTTCTGATCATTAATCTATAGAAAATGCTCTCCAAACCTCATATATTATAGCATATGTATTATATTTCAAGTGGTTATATTATATGATTAATGGACAAGCTCTGGCCATTGTAAGCATAAGCAGTGGCTTGTGCTGGGGAGCCAGCCCAGGCAATGAAATTATCAGTTTTTTTGGCTAGGTAGGTGAAGTGCTATAAACTGGTTGTGTTATAGAGAGAGCATCCTTTCTTGGCTTCTTTTCCTGTAAATGAAGACAGATTAGATTTTTATGTCTGAATTTTAGTCTAGAGTTCTGTGGACCTAAAGTATAACAACTCAGCTATTTAGCAAGTGGAAGAAAGGATAAGACTGAGTGTGACCCTACTATTCTGGCAGCACAAAGGGCCTGTAAAGGTAGCTTAACCAAATTTCCTCAGTGTGTGTGGGAGTTTGTCATTGGCTTAGAACTGCCTCAGTCCCTGACATAGGGCTGTATTGCTGGTGTGGCCAGTAGGGAGGGGACATAGCCAGAGCAGCATGTGCTCTGGCTGTGCCTCATCATCATCATCACTCCCATAACCTTCATTGATGAGCAATCAACCAGTTGTCTCCACCGCTGACGATTTTGTGTCAGTGCTTGAGTCTCTGCGAAGTCCATTCCTGTCCATGCTTTTATGTTGTCAATCCATCTCTTCTTCGGTCTACCCTTGGAGGATGATCTTGGATAGGCCAGATGATCTTGTTACATGGCCGTACCCCTTCAGCTTGAGCTTCTTCACGGTCGTCAGGAGGTCTTCATATGACCCAGCGCACTGGGTGATGATGTTGTGGACCACTTCATTAATGACATGGTCGAAGTAGGAGATGCCCAGGATTTTATGGAAGTATCTCATCTCTACTACCTGTATTTTCCGTTCAAGTTCTGCCGTAAGGGTCCATGTCTTGCACACATACAGAAAAATGGAGATGACCAATGGGTGCAGCAGTTTCAGTTTGGATTCCAGGGAGATGTTCTTATTCCTCCAAATTGGCTTTAGCTTCGCCACTGCTGCTGCTGTTTGTGCAGTTCTTGCCCGAATTTCTGCCTTGGATCCTTCATCAGTGATGATTGCCCTCAAATACTTGAACTGTTTCACTCTCTCCAGCTCTTGTCCACTGACAGTGATATGTGAGCTGATCCCATCACATTTGTTTGTCATCAGCTTGGTTTTCTCTGCACTGATTTCCATGCCATATTTTGCGTAGGTTTCATCCAATCGTTTCACAAGGTTGACAAGCTCATCTTCGCTGCCTTCCAGGCCATCAATGTCATCGGCGAACCAAAGATTTGAGATTGTTCGCCCCCACTGCTGACTGTGCATATGTAATCTTCTAGGGCATCAGTGATTATGTGCTCCAAGTAGATGATGAACAGTGTGGGCGAAAGAAGGCAGCTTTGCTAGACTCCCAACAGTGGTACAAAACCTCTCTCCTATTGTGCCATTGACCAGAACTGCACTGGTGGCCCTGGCATACAGTTGTTTAATGGTAAGAATAAGCTTATGACCAACATTGTTCTTCTTCATGGTTGCCCAGAGAGCTTCGATCAAACGCCTTCTTGAAGTCAACAAAGACGTGGTAGATGTCCTGCTGGTGTTGTAAATACTTCTCACATAGAACACAAAAGTTGGAAATCTGTTCTGTGATGCTTCCTCCAGCACGAAAGCCAGCCTGTTCTTCAGCGATGATATTCTCTGCTTGTGGCTTCAATCTGTTCAATATGACTTTCAACATAATTTTGCTGGGATGGCTAATTAAGCTTATGGTCCAGTAGTTTGACACAATTGCAGGTTGCCTTTCTTTGGCAGAGTGATAATTAGTGACTGTGTCTACATGGAGGGCCGCTCACCAGTCTTCCAGATCTTGTTGCAAATCTTGGTGAGTACATCCATTACTATTTCTCCTCCAAATTTCATCAGTTCAGCTGGGATGTTTTCAATACCTGTAGCCTTTCCGTTCTTGAGTGATTTCACAACTGTCTCCGCTTCTTCACATAGTATTGGAAAGTCATCCTCCTTTGTTGAATCTGGACTGTCTAAGACACTAGCATCTCCATTTGTCTGGTGGTTGTATAGATCATTGCAAATAGTTTGTCCACCTATTGATGATGTCCCTTTCTTCTCTAAGACTGTTCCCTTTTTTGTCTTGAATTGCATTAGCTTTGGTCCATCTTGCCTTCGTCAGCTCTTTTACAACCTGGAAGGCTCGTTTGCTATTTTTATTATTGATAAGACTCTTCAATGTTAGAGCATTGTTTTTCAATCCATATCTTCTTGGCCACCTTCTTTCCTTTCTTGATCTTTTTGCCAATCACTCTGTATTTATCAGCTCCCTCAGTGCTGTTCTTCTCTCTCTTAAGTTCTCTTCCAAAATCACACATTTGTAGTATTTCATTTGTGACCCATGGTTTTGTCTTCTTACAGTGTTTCCCAAGGATGTTCATTGCTGTCTCATTCATTACAGCATTGAAATTGTTGATCATTGTTTCTACGTTTTCCTCTAGAGAAAGCAGCGGGGCAAATTTTCTGTCGATTATTAGTTGGAATGACTCTGCAATGTTTCGGTCTCTGAGTCTTTCTAAGTCAAACTTGGTTCTGGTGAACATTGGCCTGATGATTTTCCTTAGCTGCAGCCAAAAATTTAGCATCACAAGGTTGTGATCACTTCCAATATCAGCACCAGGGAAGCTCCTTCTGGGTCATTCTATGCAGTGCCACCTTCCCCATGGGGGGCTCAGACACCCCCTATGCAGTTGTGGTGGCTCTAATGCATGCAACCATTGCTGCCTGCTCATTTAAAGAACAACCCCAACTTCAAAATGGCACTTGGCTCACTCCCTTCTGAGAGTGTAGTTTACCTCCTCCCTCTGAGCAAGGTGGGGACTACAAGTCCCAGAATGCCCAGCATGCTGTTGTGTGATTCAGAGAGCTGAACTGGAGCCTGCAGGCTGGGTGACAGCCACTCCGTTCGGGGGTGAGTGTGTGCTGCAGAGCCCTGTGCGGATACAAATTTTGTATCCGCATCTGCGCTGTGATCCTCAAAAATGGTCTGCGGATATCCATGAATACAAAGCGGATACCGGCGGATTTTCAGGGCTCTAGTTGTAGACAGTGCAGCTTAACGCTACCCTAATTTGCATTGGTGGTTTAGAGCTGTGTTTGCTCATCCTCTCTCCCTTCCATCATCTCAGCTGTGCTGAGCAAAGCTTAGCCATAGCTGAGGGATGAGTCCTGCAAGTCTAATGATCCTTTTTTAAATAATGTAAAAAAGGAGTAATTTTAAACTGCTTTTTACTACCAAATAGATTTATTTTTAACTTTTCTGAAAACACAATTTGGTGCTGATATATAAAAATATGTATCTAACATTTTAATGTAATAAAATTAGTGCTTATTTTGGAAACCAGTTGTGCGGCTCTATCCTGACTTTAAACTCCCTACCCTCTTTTTCTCCTCCTTCTCCCCCCCCCAAAAAAATCTCAGTTTTGTTATTTAAATAAGAAAAGGCACACAACTCTGGGCTAGTCATTTCTCTGGAGAGCCAACTATTAGTAGCAGCTCAGCTCCAACAATGCAAGCATGTCTCTTACTTCATATTCAAGTAACTCACATAGGAGCGCTAAACATTTAGAACTGAATACTTTAAGTGCAATGTGTTTAAATCTGCAATGAAAATAAAAGCATGAGTAACTAATTCAGTGTTGGCTTCCTTGGTAGTGACTAACATATGAACTAGTGAGAGCATTGATATGTGTTCACTGTTGATTTACACATCTCACATATGTTTGGCCTCATAACCTAACTTTATGATAGATGGAGGTTTCAAGTGGACTGCAGTGAAATTAAAACTGTAATCATGAGTAAGCAGTTGAGAAAGAACTAATGTTTCCATACAGCTATGGACAACTGTATGTACTTAAAATCAACAGTAACAAAAGCAATGCAGAGAAATCAAGATTCTCTTTTAGAGTTTGTGGATAGAAATTACCTTGCCAAACAATCTGAAGAGTTTGTCATCCCTTTCCCTTTAACAGCAAGGAAATCCTCACTTGTTATATCTCCACTTAGAAATACAGTATGTGATGTTTACTATTTCTGAGGTTCACTTCTAAAGTGTTGCATTGAAAGCTTTAGTAATCTGATATCACTTGGATACCCCAACGTTGAGTTGTTCTGATGATTTTTTCTATTTTTTATGTTATAGAAAGGAAGCATTTGACTGTGGATATCATATCTGACTTTTAAAGAGGAATACTTATTGTAATTTACAATAAATGATTAAAAAGACATTAGGAATAACTAGCACATCCATTATTAGTATTAATATTGACATAACAGTAATACCCAAATATTTCAATCACAGTGAGAGACCATTGTGCTAGCCATTGTACCAACACATATGAAGATAACCTTTTTGCAGAAATGATCCTTTGTTATCAAAAAGGCCTCAGTCTAGCAATGCATTAAAACATGTACTTAACTTTAAGCATGTGAATAACTCCATTGACTTCAAAGGGAGTACTCACATGCTTAAATTTAAGCATGTGTTTACATGTTTTGCTAGACTGGGACCTGGGACAAGTGATATAATGACATACAGGGGGTGGCAAAGAGGGATCAGATGCCAAAAGTGTTAATCTAAAAAAAATCAGAAAATTTAGAGATAAAGGTTGTCATGTTCCTGCAAGGAGTGCAGGGGATTGGACTAGAAGACCTCTCAAGGTCCTTTCCAGTTCTATGATTCATTCTTTAGTCCTTCCTTATAGGATCATAGAATATCAGGGTTGGAAGGGATCTCAGGAGGTCATCTAGTCATCAAAACAGGAGCAATCCCTAAACAGATTCCCTAAATGGCCCCCTCAAGGATTGAATTCACAACCCTGGGCTTAGCAGGCCAATGCTCAAACCACTGAGCTATCACCTCCTTTCTCTCATCAGTCTTTTTTGTCCCTCTTTCTTCTCCTTTCAACACCATGCTCATCCTTGCTCCCTTGCACATAGACACTGAAGTAAGATTTTTGATTGCATGATCAAATAACATCATTAACTAGGATGAAAATATAGTAGATGTATTTCATACACTAATTGTGTTACATTATCAGATTATTAAGGCAAATTGACATTTGAGTACTCCCCTATCAAAATGTCCTATTTGAATATGCATTGAAGAGACTGGGAGATGTGAGTGGATCTGACTGTTAATTGGAGAATGAATTATTACAATGACAAGACTTATCTTAAAACCCCTTGATTAGAGTCCAAACTATTGATTAAGACTCATCATAATTCTAAACCTGAAACCTCAGAGTGACCTGGAGCTATAACTCTTTAATGAATATGAACTCATCAGGTAAATCATCATTGCAGAACTTGGTGATTCAGTAAAGCGGTGTTTAATAATGTCAAGTGCTGTAAATGAATAGTTGATGTCCCCCTGTGAAGAAATGTGTCACAAAGAATTCTTTAGAAAGAATCAGAAAACTTTTTCACCATACAAGTTTAGTGCACCCAGTCAGCACTCCACATGGCATTTAGTAACAGAGTCTGCATCCATCAGTTTTTAGGAACAACAATGGGTTGGTACGATGGCAAGAATTTCCTTAGCACAGTCCACTGCTCTCATGAAATTGATGCTATTGAAGTTGCCACTTCTAATGTCCTAAGAACTGCTGCCATCATATTCTCTTTTGCTGATGTCAAGGAATGCTTTGGCACTGGGACAAGGGTCACAATATGGATCTTTACATGGCAAGATGAGGGAAAACAATTTCAGTGTCATAAGAGCTGAAACTGTTAGTGCGTAAGGGCAGTCTCTGTTCTGCCAACTGCTTTGTGGCATTGGACACCTAATGGAGGATCTTTAAAAAAAGCAAACTAACAAACAAACAACAGCACCAACCACGAGAGACTGGAGAAAATTCACCTTCTCCTTTACTATGTGTCTTACTGGGTGACAGGTATTTTGTAAATAAAATATGAAGTTGGATTTTCATTATGTTGGCCACAAAAATGTCTTTGTTCAAGAAAGAAAGATGGCATATGTGCCCTGGAGTAAACAAAATAATATTACTATTCATCTTTTTTTGGTTTAATAGTCTCTCAATTTTACTGATGTATAAAATAAGTTTGCAAGGCGATACAGCAAAAAATTAATGATATGCCTTGTGCAGTTTTGGATCTTTAATACACCAGAGAAATGGATAAAGGATAGTTCATCCTCATGTAAACATCCCTGTGTAACACTATCAAGGTCAGGTGAGAAAGAAGGATTTAAAGAGAGAGCCATGTTGAGGGATCTGTCTGGGCTCTATGATCCAAAACACAGTCCAAACACAGAGAGCCAATTATGTTCATATGAGAGAGGACAAATGCTACCACAGTGATATTCAGAGTCACTTTGATTGCCAAGTTATAATGCCAGAATATTCTCAGTGGCTTTGCTTTCCTTAGTCATGGGCACATAGCTTAGCCAGTAGCAACTACTCAGCTGGAGGCTGGCTGAAGCTTTCATTGGCTTTGCCCACTTCTGCTGATAACAAGGGCTGTATCCCTGAGCATAAGATGCAGTTGACCTTGAGTTGTCCTGGAATGTTGTTAATGCTGAAAAAATTCCTGACAAGCAGGAATTATTGAGAAACCTGATTGTTGCTATACTTATGTTCTCATCAGGTGTCTGCACAGTGGAGGTCAGTATGTGAAAGACGAAGTTGCAGATGAAACAATGAATGAGAAATAATGTTGTTTTCAAACTCTTTATTCATGACCACAGATATTTTCTATATGATTTGCCTTCTCTATGACCTGCACTGACATATAGTTGAAGAATATTAACCACAAGGTAACAACTGATATCTGGTATAAGAAATCCTTCACACTCAGTTAAAAGCAAACAAGTAATTGTATGAGCCATTGTTACCATCACAGCAAGTATAAAGTCAGACGTAGTCCTCACATTTAGTAGTATAAGGACTTCCTGCTGAAAACATATACTAGATACAGGATTTCCTCAAGGTTAAATGTGATTATAGCACGCACACACACAAATTGCAGGCAGAGATTAAATCACAAAATAATGAGATCCTCTCGAAAGGTAGTGTACTACGGTGATTATCCTCCCCTTTGCCTCTGAGATATGCTTCTGTTTTAAGTTCTTTATATACTATGTTCATTGGAAAACAGTATGTAAACCAGTATTTTGAGATTCAAGCTGAAGGTCTATTAGTTTTATTTGACTAGTTAGAGAACACTATTAGTTCTGTGAAATCATTCTTCAGTATTATTTGTGTGTCAGCAGTCCAGAATTCTCTTCTTTCTCAAAAATTTGTAACCACATATTAGCTGAAATAAGGAATTAAGATTACCGGACTATATTAACTAAAGAACTACTGTGGGTCTGAATCAGTTCATTAACAGAGGGAAATTAAACAGAAATGAGCAGGAAAGTTTCCTTGCTGAAGAGAAAACATTAGGTTGAATTTGGTGATGACTTTCAGAGGTGGGTGACAAGTAAACTTATTTCAGAAATCTGAACTCCAACAAGGTGTGGGGGGTTTTCAGATGGTGTGATGGGATATCGAAACACCATACAGTAGCAACCACAAAGGGGTTAATAGCTGGGATAAAAACCTGCAGCTCAGGCTAAGGGAGATGGCTGCCAGCTATCTGGGGACTATTTCAGGAGGTTCCTCAGCAATAGCTTGGCAAGGAGCAGACCCAGAGGCCCACCGCGGGGAGTGGAGGGTAAGACTGGTGGACAATAGCGATAGGGAGGGAGGTCAGACTTCTGGAGACCATGCTGTCAGGCCTTGGAGAGACAACTATATAGGGTCAAGGATTGGCTGGCAGAGAGCTGGTAAAGCCATGAGACTGGGCTTTAAAGGGCCAGCATATCAGAAGATAAGGAATAAAGGAACAAGCCCTTTCACACATGACTTTTACCTATGTGGCTTTCTTTTAACGTTACCTATGGAAGGCTAAACATCAAGTGGGAAGAGCAGAATAGCCAGATTGTCAGGGCCAGAGGATATCCTAGCATTGCTATCTTAAAGACACTGAATTTTGCTTCAGTGCAAATGAAAAGCACTGTGATTTAAAGAAAAGTGTACAAATGCACAGAAGTTACCTACAACAGATACACTGAACACAGTCTGGTCTTACATGCAGATTCGCAAAGGGACAAAGGCACAAGGAGCTTTTTTCATCCCCGTGGTTGGTTTGGCGCTAATTGCAGTCCCTGTGCTCCACTGAATGCAAAGATTGCTCCATGCTACCGCTGCTATCAGATCATTTTAAAATCATATGTCAAATAAGGTAGGCTTTAGTGCACACTCTGATGGTTCCAGCCTAACTCAGTCAGTAGAACTGGCTGGGCTGAGACAGGAGTATTTGCTGCATTCGTTTGAAGAGTGATGTAGGAGTTATGCTCCCCACAAGTTCTGCATAAGCTTCTCCAACACACTGGTGTGCCTTCATGGCATAACTAGAGCTGGTTTAAAAATTTCCCACAGAACATTTTTTATTTCAAAAATGCAGCTTCATTGATATTGAAACTTTTCATGGGAATGTACTGGTTTTTACAATTTTCAATGAGAATGTCTAAATGAATCATTTCAACTTTCTTGTTTCACTTTGATAATATGTCAATAGGCAACATTTAGACCTACTTTATAGTAGCCTGATCTAAGAGTAGATTCTTTAATAGCATTTACTTGTAGTGCCAGGAATGTGTAGTGTATTAAATTGTTAAGCTCCTCTCCTAATCTGAGTTGCATTAATCACTGGGTTGAAGAAGCAGCTGGGATCCACCTTGATAGCAGGAGCTGGAGTGGGGCCTAAAAATTCACCCAACACACGCATCTTTTATGAGTCAGTTAAATTTGGGGCTTATCTCAAAGAATTCTCTCACTAACTGTCTCCAAAGCCCTTAGATCAGCCCCAGGGATCATTGTATGATCATGAAGCAGCATTTTCCAACTTGAGTGCCTGAAGTTGGACACCTACCTAAAAGCCTGACTTTCAGAAACAACGAGGAACTAAGCAACTTTGAAAATCATGCCAATTTTTAGATATCTAACTTTAGCCTCTAAACAGTGGATAAATATGTTATTATTTCATAGATTTTCTTATAAAATGCTACTGCTTGAATGGTTGTATGCATAGCCCCCATGAGACTTCCTCCCTGGCTGCATTCCATTTTTTTCTTCATGCATGAGTGTAAGCTTGCTCTTTATTTGTCTCAGTTGATACAAAAGCTCACATTCCTCATAGAACTAATACTTGGGGTTCCTTCTTTTCTTAGAAAAAAGATATTCCAATATACAATGTGGAAATAGTTGTTTTTATATCTCTCATCTGTTCTTTCCTTCCGCTGCTCCGACCGAAACAAAAAGACAAAGATAAAAAAGGAGACTAATTTAAGAATTTGACGAAGATATGCATTCACCCATTGGCATTTCCAGAAACATCAAATCCAGTCACAGGATGTTCAAAACAATATTTGCTTGTTGCTGCACCTGGCACGGTGAACTAATTTCTGTGAGTTGATTGGCACATAACCTGAATTTCATTTCAGTTGCCTCATCAAAGGCAACATGACTCTGTCTCCATTGCTTGGAGGTTAATAGCATTTTCAGATTCTAATCTAGTCTCTGGAAAATTGTCTTTTTTTAAAAATTGATCAATAATCATTTTTACATCAGTATGTCAAATAAGGTAGACTCCACTGTACATGGCATTTCTGCCACTAGCTTTTCTACTGTATCTTTTCTTAGTAGATATAACTACATGACAAAAGTCAATAAACTCACCATGCTTACCGAATTGCCATTTGGTTCATCCTTAATTCACTTCTTTTATTAGACCTAGACATGGCATTTCGAAGAAAAAAGTTACCATTTCTTGCAGCAAATCATGTTGTGAAAAAGAGTCTGTGTGTCTGTGGATATACATACACGCAAAAATAAATATACACACACAAATTTACAAAAACAACATACAGGATGAAAGGGGAAGATGCAAACAGAAGCAGGAAGTGTTGGAAGGCGGTCATCATTGGAAGGCCAAATGAAAGAAGTGGGATTTAAAGAGTGATTTGAGGATCAAGTGAATTTTACATTTTGGATTCAGTATGGCTCACAGCTTATAGGAGATGGCATGGAGTGATAGATGGATTGTTAAAATTGCCTGACTGTTAGACATATATAATTAATTGCTGAAGCAGATCTAAGAAAGATAGTTTTTCTAGATTTGGAGCCAATGCAGAACCAAAACTGTTAACTAGTCCAGATAAACAACCTCAAAATGCAGGTGTATCATATCTGGAGAAGTAATAAATAACTGGGAATTTACCTAGTTAAGGATTCTGTGATTAGGCCCAAAGAGGTGTAACTAATCAGTGTGGACCACCAGTGAAAGAAACAAGAAAACAAACACCGTTTTCCCCTGAGTAAACATCCAGTGCTAAGAGTGATAGCTGCAGTCATCACACTTTTTTTTAAAAAAAACCATAAGGTCTCTTTAAGGCTTACACAGGAAATCTTCTAAATGAAAAGGGCCAGTATGCCTGGGCCTGGTCCTTTATCAGAGCCAGCTGGGATGGGTTTGGGTGTTTTCTATAAAGGGCTGAGAGAATTTAGTTGAAGAAGCTGCATGAGGGAGGTGGGCTCCTGTGGTGGGATTTAAGGGAAGGATGTGTAGTCCTTTCAGGTCTGAGAGAGGCAATGGGAAAAAGTCTCTGAGAGCTGAAGCTTAGGGCAGGCAGATGAACTGCTTTTGTTTGCTGTTTTATGTAAGTTTTATGTTTGAAGAATAACGTTTGCCAGGAAAGAGACTCGGCCACAGCAGTGAGCCTTTCCTGGGAATATCTGGCGATCCAACCTGATTGAAAGGAAACTGAGGCAGCAGCTAGCCTGAAACTGGGCCGGGTAAGGTGACTCCAATAATATTAAAAATAAAAACTATGACTAATGTTTACCAATGTTTCTTACTAAGTGTACCCAATATTATGCAGACACGTAGAAGGACAAGGTTCCTGTCAAGAGTTGTTTACAACCTAACCAGTTATATATAAAATCAATCTCATCCTTCAAAATCCCAGGCTTCCCCTCCAACTCCCACACTGTTTCTCTACCCACCTCCTGTCCTAGTCCCAGAATCATTATGCCAATCAACTCCTTTCCCTCCGCCCAATCCAGCATTTGTCCCCTCTGCATTCAAATCAGGTGGCTTCCTTTTCCATGCTGCATGGACACCAGAAAAGTAAGGTAATCAAAATCACAGGAAAGGCAGGCTCCCTGCTCTCAGTACCAGTCCCCAGCCACACCCCAGTTTGGAGCAATGAACAAATGCAATTACAAGGAAAGTCCTTCTGAGTGAAACTAGTTCTGATGCATCATCTCCCTGGAAATGTGAGACAGGTAGTAGTGCAGAACATGTGGGGACATGGCCCAGATTCTACTCAGGCTGGAAATCCATAGGAAAAGATGTTGGATATCCCACAGATTTCAAATCTTACATGGGTATCCAGGCTGATTCCTCATGGACATCCCAAGGCCCTTAGGCCGTAACTCAGGCCCACCTGCTGCCCTCCAGGCTGTATAATAATGGAAAGTATATGGAAGTTTAGGCAGCTCAGCATAATCATCTAATGATAATATTCCTTAATAAACTAGGGAAAGATACCCTAAAATGTATAGAAGGTTTTATCCTGAAGATACCAGTCCCTATGAAAAAAGATAGGTCAGAATAGATGGGTACAGTGGACAATGGCTAAATAGAAAAAGTAAACAAGACTCAGTGGCATGAAAGAATACACTCAGCAAGAATTTCTTAATTTCTGCTTTGGTAAAAGTTGTAAACTACAGATCCTTTAGATAAAACTCAAATGCATATTATATAAGCTGCCATAGAAAATGCAGTTTGTGATTATCCACACAATTCAGAAGTTTGCTTCAGTTATGCAGGCAAGAAAAGAAAATGCTTTTAGCACTAAGTCAAAGTCATTCTCTAAAGTCGTTTCATTCTCTACAATTAACTTGTTTAACCTCAGTAGTTTGGACACAGGGTTAATGTAAAAGTATCATTCCTCTGTACCGTAAATAAAAGCTCTTAATTGTATATGTTAACAGTTTGACTGATCCAAGCATAGTTCTATAAATAAGGACATTCAAACATGACAGCAGTCTGGACCGGAGGTGTTAATCACAGGAAATAGTTTCCCCTTCTTCATGCAGTAGAATCCTCTTAAATGGCAAACCACAGTAGAAACAGAAAGTGACAATTAAGCACTATTCCAAATGATCAGAGTGTAACAAAAACAGAAACATATTTTTAAATGATAATGTAAAAGCTAATGCCTTTAGTAGCTCATAATAAAGCAGAGAAGCAGAAGAGTGAAGATAAAGATGCAAACTATTAAGCTGGTTAGTGAACACCAGTTCGCACCTGATAACTATTGGAAACAGGCCATTTAAACAGAGGTTTCACAATTGTGTGCCATTAATTTATTGTCTAAAGTTATTGAAATGCTTTGGATTGATTTTATTTCATGGCAATCATCCCAGATAACAGCTGCAGGGATGGCTTACGTATCTGGTACATGAAACAAATTGTACCTCCTGTGCTGCCCCGTGGCGCAGGTACATTGCCAGTGAAATAACAATATTCCAAAAGAACATCACCATAGTGTTCCTGTATGATTGTTATTCAGGGGACAAATTAGAGCAACAGGATTGTACTACTTTTATGAATTCCTGAGTGGTCTAGCCTGTAACAGTACTTAAGTCCTCGGCATCAGCCTCACCCTTCATGGCATTGGTTCTGGGCAAGGTGGCCTAGATCCCCAAGGTGTGGGAGGTAATGGGAGATGGGTGCTTCAATATCTTTGAGGATCTGGGCCCTGTATCCTCTTGGTGATGAAAGAACAATAGCAATGTGATTCTAGGGTGAGTGAAGCACCATCTGATCTTACCTTGGTATTATATGGCATCTTGGTCATGATTATTTATACAGTAAACTTTGTTTCCTTGGGAGAAAAGTTGACCCCCATGCCCAACTTACTAAAGTTAATTATTCAGTAGATTGGAATATACCTACATTTCTAAACATTTCTGCCCTCCCACCCATCTTTCCACTTAATTGAATCAAATAAAGCTATGTGATAAGGTCAATTATGTTTTTCTTTTTGGTGTTAAAATGGATTTGTTCTCATTCTTATTCCATGGAACAAATACCTGTTCTTATTTTACATATTTGTCCAGTTTAGCAGTTGGTTTAGTACCTGTGTCTGGAGTTGTATACCATTTTAGTGTTGCACATCTGTTGGTTATGCTGTGACATAAATTAATGTCTGTACAGCTCTTTGAAAGCCCTATATACATGCTAAATGTTATTAAATAAGTTGAATATTTTTATTATTTATGTACCAGCAGCTTTATTACTATTTCTCACAAGGTCTTTGAATTATGTGTATATTTGCATTTATATGCAAAAATCAATAAACTGAGCATGAATGGGTTAAAAAAGTAGCTATTGAACCCAAAAGACATTCCTCATTTAGAATATAATAACTTTAAGAAAGGTCAGATGCTGGGCCTAAACTACTTGACAGGTAGACATTTTAAAGGCATATTTATGAATATAATCAATGTAATTCTCAATAGTTACATTTTTAATAACCTAGTTGCTGACTCTATGTTCTTGTCAAGATAATTTATACATACACTATTCATGTGCTATAAAAATTTCCTTTGCCCAGGGGAGCATTTAATTTTCTTTTTCCCCGAGGGAATTAGTCATATGTATCCCATGGACCACAGGATCCATCACTTATTCCTCCCTTTAAACCTCCCACCCTCAGGATCTTATGTCACAGCAACCATCTTTTCAGCAAAGGGCTGAACATGGCTACCTCAAAGCCTATCAGTTCCACTTTTCAGTGGGTTGTAGAAATCGCTGTTGAATGATGTGTGGAGTTGACTGAAGGTGACTCTGGAACTCTTCCAGCTCTTATTGGCTCCTGGGCAAGAATCAAACATGGGTATCCTTCATGACAGAACATTACTCAGTTGAATGAATACTTAATCTTTCAAATGATAAGGTTGATATTGCTTTGATTACTACAATAAAGCAAAAACCTCAGTGGGACTAGTAGAGTCCTTCTGTTATTGCTATGGTTTGTTGTAGAGATTTCTACTTCCCTTCTATCAAGAAACTAAGTGAAGATCAAAATGTGTATGCAAAAGAATCTTATAAACTGTATCTTAGGTGAGCTGAGGCCCCAGTGCTGGTGTAACCTCCTAGTGGACCAAGGATTAGGCAAACCATTTGCTTGTGCAAATGCTATCAAATCCTCCACTGGAGGGGAGTATGGGGACAGTTATTGTCAGGGCGGTCTCAGGAACTTCATCTGTACTGAAGCTATGTTGTCACAGGGTATGTCTATATTGCAATTAGACACTTGCAGCTGGCCCGTGCCAGCTGACTTGGGCTCAATGGGCTCAGGCTGTAGTCCGAGCTGTGGGACACTCCCGCCTTGCAGGGTCCTAGAGGCTGGGCTCCAGCACAAGGCCGACCATCTACACTGCAATTAAACACCCCTTAGCCCAAGTCCTGTGAGCCCGAGTCAGCTGGCACAGGCCAGCGGCGGATTTTTAATTGCAGTGTAGATATATCCATAGAAGCTTGGAAGTAGCAGCATAACAGTTTCCTACTCCAGATCTCATTCATTCATTCAGTGCCTAATCCAGCTCCCACTGATTTAACCTTTGAGCTACAGTCCATCCCTGCTCATTAGCTAACTCTGTACTCAGATACCACTACGCCCTTCAACTCAATCTTCCAGCAAAACAGCACACAGATCCAGATCTGTTGAATTCATAGGAGCAGAACCCTCAGTGTGTGTAGAGGCTTATAGAAGTGATGTGGGCTCCAGCATAGAGGGTGTTCCTGGAACGAATGCTGGACCCATGTAAGGAGCTAAGTAGGGGAAGAGTAGGAAAACTTCCTATAGAATTTAACATGGAGGAAAACAATATAATTCTATAGAAATGAAATGGGGTTGTACAGAAATTACTTTAAAACCCTATACAGTTGAATAGGCTCTCATTCACTATCTATAGCAGGGATATCATTATCCGTTACCTTCTACAGAATAGGTCCGAAATCTATAGAAAGGTTATTTTCTATTAAATTCTATAGAATTTGCCATAACATGCCCCCTCAAAACATTTTGTCTAAGTGTACCAATCATTTAGTGTTCACTGGGTGGGTCAATCTGCTCTGTATGCCCCCAATCTCTTCAGAAGTGAAGAGACAAATGGAGACAAATGGAAGTTTTGTTGTGGGTGGGTGTGGCTGTGGAAAGAGAAGTTTAAAACTCAACAGGGATGTTAAAATTGCGAGCTGGGTGTGTCTTCCTGGGCTGAAGCAATCCCATGTAGCTGAACCTAGTTAGACTCAGAGCCTTAAAATGAGGCTAGAGTGGCTTAGTGTTGGTGTGGGAGAGAAAGGAGTTTGTGGATTAAAAGAAAAGGTGTTCTTGAAGTACTGTTCTGTTTATATTGTTCTGAAGTTTACAGTCTTCTAAACTATGGCTAGAGACTTTTCTGGTTAGTGATATTTTGGCTGAATGAGAGCTTGATAAATACAATGTAAAGCCCTGAAAGGGGAGGGTGTTGTTTGCTTACTTAACCTGGGCTTCTTGTGAAGTTTCTTTCTAGCTTCTCCAACAACCTATTCTTTCATCTTTGTGTAACCTGTATGACTCCCAATCCCACTATGGTACATACTTAACCATATTTCATATTTGTTTTTTTGTAATACATAGTTTGTTTGTCTTACAACTTCCTCCACTGCTCTTTCTTCCTCATTACGTCCCTATGTGCTGTTGCTGAACACATGCTGGAGGAGCACAGCCATGGGGTAAGTAGTTTTCTCCTGATTCTTATCTTCCTGAGGTGATTTTGCTGCATTATCACTGATAGCAATAAAGCACATGGGGAAGAAGTGTGATAGGTGGAAAATCTATCTGTATTTCTCCTATGTAGTTCAGTACTACCCAGAGGAAGTTATGTGAGGGAAACCGGAGTGTTAAGAGCTTCCTCCATAGTTCACTCTCACCATTGCATGATAACCCTGATGTGAAGTGATGTACACTGTTAAGGATCTTTATATGGGAGTCATTTTTCTAAAAGCTATTAAGAAAACATGGGAATATTTCTAGAAAATGGGATTGGTATCCATTTCAAGTAGGATGAACTCTACCTACCGGGTGGTTAATTTGACTAGATCTTCAAACGTTGGATGACAGTTGTGGCGGTGAGAACTCTCTTCCTTTTGAAACAGTATTTAAACCATTGCCTTAGCATGCTGTTTCTATGCATTATCTTCTGAAGATATGGGAGCAGATTCTCTAGTGTACTGAATTTATGCTCACTACACTTTTGGGAGAGGGCTTTAAGGCATCTTCCTGCTTCCCTGATGCTGAGATTAAAATGGCCTAATTTAGGGTTTATATACATGGAGACACTCAGAGAAATTCATCTGAATGAACTAAGGTGTGAATTTAAAGTGGATTAATTTAAACTGCATTAAATCGTTTCACTTCAGAATTAAAGTGGCCTAAATTTGATTGATCTTAACTCACTTTTACCTAAGGGTTTCCCTAAGTTATGCAGGTTAGAATGGTCGCATAGGGCCTGCCCCAGGCATGTCCCTTTTCACCCTTACTTGGCTGTACCCAGCCACTTTACCTTCCTCTGGTGTAAATGAACTTTATGCCAGTTGGAGAGTCCCACCACTGCCATGAAGAAGGAATCTTCATCAGCCTCTTTAGGGCTTGATTTAAGTCCCCTTTGTGCTGCTTCAGCAGTGCAAAAACCTTAGCAGGAGTTGAGGATCTGGCCCTGTGTCTTTTGCCTGAGATTTATAACTGGTGAAGGAACCATTTTTGGTCATTAAAAATCCCACATAACCTTGATTGAAGAGTAGGTGCATTAACTCCAATTCTTGTCTAAATTCCATCGAGATAACTACATTCTGTCTGTCTTAAATACCCTCTGAAGTTTTTTAGATACAAAATGATTCCTCACTTTCTCTACTAGGAGTTGTGTAGTGGTGCTGTGCATGCCTGATCAGTTGTCCTGTTCCAACTTGCAGATTACTATGCTCCCATAATTTTGATTATATCCTGTGTTTTTGAGATAATTCTGAATGACAGACATTATAGAAAAGTTCTATTATTAGCTAGCTACCAATAAAAATGGTAATTCCCTTTTACAAAATGTAGTGAATGCCTTATAAATCGGTTGATTTTCAAAAGTTAGTGTCTAACATCTTCTGAAAATGCTACCTTTCCCTGCTTTTATTTTATTAAAAATTGAAAAAAGTTCCACAAAAAGTGTCCAATTTTGGAAGTCTCATGATACTTATCTGTAATTTAACAACTTTAATGCCCTCTGAAAATCTACTGAAGCCACTAAAACATTGTATTTCAAGTTATAGAAACTGGGAAATGTTGATTTATAGATTACCTTTATACGCTTCTAAAAGAGACACGGTCAGCACCATTAGACCTATTTTTTTTAACCTTAAATAACAAATTGAGAAAAACATGGTGACAAGTTAATGTATATTGTGAAGTATTGGTCACTTCAGTTATTCCTGCACTTTAATAAAAAACAAAACCAACACAAAACACCTTTCTTTATATAACCAGGTGATGCTTGTCAATACATCTTCATGGTTTGGTGCTTGTTCTTAGCTGGGAGAAATAATGCCATAAACTCAGATCTCAGTGTTTTTGAAGTCATAAAACTTCTGTCAAATAAAAGAAAAAAGCAAAGAAGGTATAGTATCTACAGTCATGGTATTATATCTATGAACAATCTGAGCAGAGAACACAAATAGCCTGCAGCATAGATCATTTTTGACTATGATTTTGCCAGATTTCATAAACCTGAGCAAGAATGGGCCTGGTCAGTACATAGATAGGAAATGTACAAGGAAATCTCTTGTCTTACAGAAAGTGCTGTTAGTTATTCAGTATGTGGCTCTCTCTGCTAATGGGGGGCATGGATCAGCGTTCATGTCACACTCCCTGTCAGTACCCAGACTGAGCTGTGGAAGCTAGTGATCCAACCAGCTGGTGAAGAACCCTGGTTCATGTGCTACCGGAGGCATGTTGTGTATATGCTAAGAAGAAAAGTCAAACCAGTGAGAGTCAGGATGAGTTTGAAAACTCATGGCGATCGGGGGAGGTCCCAGATGGCTGGAAAAAGGCTAATGTAGTGCCCATCTTTAAAAAAGGGAAGAAGGAGGATCTGGGGAACTACAGGCCAGTCAGCCTCACCTCAGTCCCTGGAAAAATCGTGGAGCAGGTCCTTAAGGAATCAATTATGAAACATTTAGAGGAGAGGAAAGTGATCAGGAATAGTCAGCATGGATTCACGAAGGGGAAGTCGTGCTTGACTAACCTAATTGCCTTCTATGATGAGATAACTGGCTCTGTGGATGAGGGGAAAGCAGTGGATGTGTTATTCCTTGACTTTAGCAAAGCTTTTGATACGGTCTCCTACAGTATTCTTGCCGCCAAGTTAAAGAAGTATGGGCTGGATGAATGGATTGTAAGGTGGATAGAAAGCTGGCTAGATCGTCTGGCTCAACGGGTAGTGATCAATGGCTCCATGTCTAGTTGGCAGCCGGTTTCAAGCGGAGTGCCCCAAGGGTCAGTCCTGGGGCCGGTTTTGTTTAATGTCTTTATTAATGATCTGGAGGATGGTGTGGACTGCACTCTCAGCAAGTTTGCAGATGACACTAAACTAGGAGGCGTGGTAGATACACTAGAGGGTAGGGATCGGATACAGAGGGACCTAGACAAATTAGAGGATTGGGCCGAAAAAAACCTGATGAGGTTCAACAAGGACAAGTGCAGAGTCCTGCACTTAGGACGGAAGAATCCCATGCACTGCTACAGACTAGGGACCGAATGGCTAGGTAGCAGTTCTGCAGAAAAGGACCTAGGGGTCACAGTGGACGAGAAGCTGGATATAAGTCAACAGTGTGCTCTTGTTGCCAAGAAGGCTAACGGCATTTTGGGCTGTATAAGTAGAGGCATTGCCAGCAGATTGAAGAACGTGATCGTTCCCCTTTATTCGACATTGGTGAGGCCTCATCTGGAATACTGTGTCCAGTTTTGGGCCCCACACTACAATAAAGATGTGGAAAAATTGGAAAGAGTCCAACGGAGGGCAACAAAAAAAATTAGGGGTCTGGAGCACATGACTTATGAGGAGAGGCTGAGGGAACTGGGATTGTTTAGTCTCCAGAAGAGAAGAATGAGGAGGGATTTGATAGCAGCCTTCAACTACCTGAAGGGGGGTTCCAAAGAGGATGGAGCTCGGCTGTTCTCAGTGGTGGCAGATGACAGAACAAGGAGCAATGGTCTCAAGTTGCAGTGGGGGAGGTCCAGGTTGGATATTAGGAAACACTATTTCATTAGGAGGGTGGTGAAACACTGGAATGCGTTACCTAGGGAGGTGGTGGAGTCTCCTTCCTTGGAGGTTTTTAAGGCCCGGCTTGACAAAGCCCTGGCTGGGATGATTTAGTTGGGAATTGGTCCTGCTTTGAGCAGGGGGTTGGACTAGATGACCTCTTGAGGTCCCTTCCAACCCTGATATTCTATGATTCTATAAGTCAGGAGGACAGCAGGACAAAAACACATTTTAAAAAGTAAATAAAAAAATCCTATGAAAAAAATGTAGACAAAAACATTGTTTTAATCAAAACATTTTGATTCCCCCCACCATTGTATTGTATTGTCTTACAAAAGCCCTCACATTTTTGACAAAAATGAAAATTTTGCATTTTATCAAATTACTTTTTTTGTCAAATTATGATGAATTTTTTTATCCTGCTCTAATTAAGGGGCACTGTGCTGCAGGAAGTGTCAGAGGCGATATTAAACCAAAGTTTTGACCTCTTATGTTTATAAAAGGTCCCATACAATTTTTGCAAGAGGTAGGATGTCTTGGAATGTCCTGCTGTCCTGGAAAAAATTCAGTAGGTAATATTCTGGCTACCTAAAATATTCTCTGCAGTTTTGATAAGGCATAGCATTCTTTGCTTGCTGTCTTAAATCTTTGTATAGCATTGAAGCATGCTGAAAAGTAGTTTCAGCCATCTTTGGGATGAAATGTAGCATTTTCATGCTTGGTGAAATGATTATCAATCTACTTTGCAGAATTTGCGGACCAGCTACTAAAATGCTTTTGGATTCCTCTGGATGAAAGTCAAGGTCACTCCCAATATGTTGCACATGTATGCACCAGAGCAGTGGATTTCTCTTAAGGGAATCCTGTATCCCAGTGTGATCCATTCATTGTGGTGGGCAGGTCCATAAGTTTTGGAACAGAATAATTATTTTTCAAAAATCACTAGAAAAATAAAATTAGTAGATCTTTCTATTTCAGGAATTTTTAATGTTTGAAAAACAAATTGGCCTGGAGGAGAGGTCATGTTGTTTTAATTAAAAAGCTAATTAAAAATCTAAAATTAAAATGAAATCCAGAAATAGGTGACAAATGTCTCAACTGGTCAAGCTATGGGAGATAATAGCACATGAATCAGTTTATTTGATATTACATTAAAAATAATTCCTCCCTCCCTGCTGGAGTGTTTCCTGGTTGGCTATGCATGAGTTTCATGTGAAAAGATATCTGAAATAGTGATACATCGGGGAATGTCTTTGGAAAACTGGGGAATGCCAAAAAATTCACAGAAGGGGAAGGGGAGGCAGATAGAATATTTATTTAAGGTAAAATAATTATGTGCTGAATAGAGCTAGGATAGCCATTTGACTCATTTCCCCTTTCTATTTCTGAGTAATTGGCAAACTCACTTTCATTTTATGAGTTTGTTTATATAAAATTGTTCATATGTGCTGTGCAAATATACTTCAGACATGTTGGTTCACAATCTCTTTGCTTCAAACAGGTTCTTTAGGTATTCATGGTGCGTGATTGGTCACCTAAATCAGATGGTGGTGATGCTTTTCCTTAAGAGTGTGACTAACATTTTAACAGAAGGAAGGTTATGAAAGATTTCACAATAGTTTCATGAATGCTTGTGGAGAACTTTTGCACATGTATTTGTGAGACTTTAGCTTTCTGTGAAAATCCTTGCATATAAACCACTCATGGGAATATTTGTGGAAAATGAATAACTGAGATTGTGAATAACTAATATTTGCAAATACTTTTAGTAGTAGTCACTGAGCACTGTTGCTGAGTGCCCACAACTGTTTAGCTCACCCTTAAGAAGTTTAGATTTGCTACCACCCATTCTTATGGGCGTGACTTGAAAGCAGTGGTCCATGAAACCGGGAGCAGAGCTGCAGCTGGGGACTGAGACCGGGGAGGGAGGGCTGTGGGCTGGGGCTATGGACAGGGCTGGGAGTGGAAGCTGCATTTGGGGGCCAAGGCTGGGGGTGAGGTTGGTGCTCAGACCAGGAGCGGAGCTGCAGTTGCAAGTAGTGCCAGGTTTACAATGGCGCCAGTGGTGCCATGGAGCCAGGCCCATGCTCAGAAGGGGCCCTGACCTGCTCCGCTTGCACTGCGCCCCGAGACCCCACCAGCCTGCTGACTCCCCACCACCCTGCCCAGTCCACCACTTGCTTCTCTCGGCCTGCCTACCGGCCAGCCAAGGGCTCCTCTCCACCCCCTGGCCCCACCCGCTGGCTTCTCTATGCCTCCTGGCCGGACCCCAGTGCACCTCCGACTCCATGCAGTCTCTGCTTCTCACCACCCGTGGGGCCCGCCTGTCTCCCTGGAGCTGAGCCGCCTGGGACTGATGCAGAAGCCTGGCCAATCTCGGCCAGTTGATGGGGGTGTGCGTTGGCTGGGCCCCTCCAGGCAAGTGGGTCCTGACAGAGCCCGGGGAGGGCAGTCCCTGGCCTGGCTTATCACACCACTTCCAAGGGGCCAGCATGATTCCCTGCTCTGGGACCAGCCCTTGCGGCTCAGCCTGGCAGATACAGTCACCTCAGAGCAGGGCCGGTGAGTGGGGCCTGGAGGCAGGACGTGCAGGAGTGGGTCTCTGGAGGGGTGGGTGCTGCACTGTGAGGGGGTGGTAAAGCTCTCTGTGTGTTGGGGCACTAGGGAGTGGGGGTTTAGTGTGGGGTGCTGGGCAGTTGTGGTGTTGTGCAGGGCGCTGTGCATTTGTGGCAGTGTTGGGGGGGCGCTGGGTATAGCGGGTCTGGGGGGCTTTGGCCATAGGGAATCGGGGGGGGGGGAATGTGTGGCATGGCATGGCATGGGCCCACCCCTGAGCGGAAGGGACATGCTGGCAGCACAGGGCTGGGCGAGCCATCATGCATCTGGCAACTGCTGGTTTGTAAATAGTGCTCTCACACTGGGCTGGGCTGGGCTGAGCGGAGCAGGGCCGCCCCTGCCATGCCATATTGCCCCTGACTGGCCCCTTACTCCGGGGACCGACCCCCTTGTGCCATACCCAATTGCCCATGTGGGGGGTCGACAAATAAGTTTGGCGCCGGGCCCACCAAAGGTCAATTCAGCCCTGGTCGTAAGCTGGGTCTGGGAGTAGAGCCGTGGCTGGGGGCTGAGGGTGGGGCTGGAGCCGGGCCAGGAGCAGAGCTGCTGCTTAGGACCGAGGATGGGGGTGTGGCCAGGGCCAGGGCTGGGAGTGGAAGCCGTGGTTGGGAGCCAAGGCTGGGGGTGAGGCTGGTAGTAGGGCCGAGAGTGGAGCCTCAGTCAGGAGCCAGAGCTGTGGCCAGGGCCAGAGCGGGACTGGGTGGCGTTCCTACCCCACCCCTCATCGGGGCTGGCCCAGGCCCTGCCATACCCCCTGAACATTCTAAGGGTGCACCCCACAGTTTGGGGACCTCTGTTCAAACATGGATAGAAAACATATTTTTTGCTTAACTGGCAAAATTAGGGTGCAGAAAGATAAGCATGCAACATGTAATCATTTTAGCAAGCTACTAATTTGTTGTAGGATTTATAATTCATGTTTAGAATCTAAAATGGGAATTGCTGATATAACAAAAACAGAACACTCGGGAGTAATAATCGTAAAACATTATTCTCATCTGCCACTGACCTCATGGGAAAGACTTAATGTTGATTCAAAATATCCTATGCCATGCTATCTCACCCTGAACAGAAAATGTGAACAAGTCCAGATTGAGTAAATGAGAACATGTCCAAGTGCAAGGCTTAATGATAGAACCCATCAGGGTGATTAGCATTAGTCCTAGTTAGCTATAAGTGACTGTTAAAAGTCCAGTTCAAGAAATTTTCTTCTTTGTTTGCACACGATGGGCGTAATGCATATGCACTGAGACACAATGGCACCTGCTTGCTCCTGATCCCCACTCTTATCCCAAAATTAAAATAATGTGAGAGAAAGACTCTTTGTTTGGAGACTATAGGACAAACTGAAAGGAACTTGGCATATATTATCTTGTGGGATACATTTTTCAGTGTTGTCATACTTAAAAGTACTGGATCTATCACAGTTATGTTAGTTACCTTGTTAAAGGGAGATTACCTGCCATAGATTATATTTTTTAAACGTTGTTTTCCTTTTCTGTTACTAACAACATCTCATCTTAAGCATTGCATGTTACCATTTATAGTTTATTTTTTGCAGTTCAGTCAGTTTGAAGATTCTCATAGTTTCACTTTCTGGCAAGTGCATTAGCACAATACTGTTTGTCAGTAGAGCACTAAGTGTGTGTGTGTGTGTGGGGATTTAAATACGTTTCCCCCTGAAATTAACAAAAAGTAATTCATACTATAAAAGATTGTGTAAAATCCTGTGTTCTGATCCTAAACTATTTGACAGTGTCTTTATTAGAAATCTCATTTGTATTGTTTAAAATGAAGGGTTTGCTGGGTCTCTGTTTTGTACCTAAATGAGATGCTACTGTTTCGCATCTAAGGAAAATGTTTATTGGTATAGGCTGAAAAAAACCATACCCAGTTTCCTTCTCATTAAACTATCTTTTTATTTCCCTCTTTTTTATATGACTTCTAATGCAGACTAGTTAGTTATATTTGTTTCACTGAATAGGGTGGATAATATTTCCATGTTTAAGGAGCAGGAGCATAAGACAGGTTGAAGCAGTAAGACATCAAGCATCTGCTTCCTGGTGTAACATTAGCCACTACTAGAGTCAGTGGTTACTGACCCTGCTTTAGGTCATGTTTAATTCACAGAAGAAGCTGAATATGGGCAATCAGTAAGAAGGGATGAGTTGTACAGAAGTCTATCTTATGTGAGTTTTGTTATTGAAGAGTGAGAGTCTTGATCACTTACATGCCTTTAATTTTGTTTAGCTCCCTTTTGCGCATAATGCAAGTAATATACTCACAGGGCCAAGTTCTGCTTTGTTACTCAAGTGAGTAAATCTGTAATAATTGTCTGTAGATTTACCCCAAATGTAAAGTGATGTAACTGAGACCAGAATTTGGCTTTAAGTAACTACAAGTAATCCTAAATTATTATAAAGCGAAGCCTGCTTTCCTCTTGATGTGCATGTGTAATTCCCATTAACGTAAGTGACACATTAGTATTCATAGCTTATATTGCTAATTACACACATACAAAAACTGCATTAAAAGACCATTATTAAGGGTACAGAATCAACTTAGAAAATCCTTGGGCAACCTTAATTCAACAATCTTGTGTGTAATTACAAGACCACATACTATATTTTCCATAGGACCCCTGCCTCATTCAGTGCACAGGATGGATGGTGCTCACTTAATGAGCAGATAGTCAATATTTTGTTCTCGCCTCATTTTTCAGTGTGTGGCTCCATGCCTTATTTATAGCACACTGTTCAAACCCTGCTCTGAAGACAGAATTATTAATTACCTCTTGGGCTTTTCTGTATAACTCATCATTCTGTGGTACTCACAGTATCTGAGTGCTTCACAAATACTTATTTTCACAACATTCCTGTGGGATTAGACGGTATCGTTGTCCCTATTTTACAGGTGGGGTACTGAGGCAGAGAGAGTAAGGTTAAGTGTATCCATTCATTTTGATTGCTGAATTTGAGACACCTAGGATCTGATTTTTTCAGCGTATTTAAAATTATATTGTACTTTATATGTTAAAAGTACAGCTCCCATTGACTTCAGTTTGCTAGAGGTGTTTCTTGGTGGGCTATTGGGAGCCTCATGTTAAATTTTCCATCAAACTGAAGAAAAAGTTTGGGCTGTACCATATTTTCATGACTAGTAGATTTCGTCACTTCATCCCCTTCCCTGGATACTGGGAATACAACTCTGCCAGGATGATTTATCTCTAGTTTTTGTTTTTTCTAAATGTTTTATATGTTCTCCATCACTGTAGTATTTGAATGTGGTTAATCATATACTGTTGCAGAGAAAATGTTTTCTCTTTGTAATGGACCAGATTGCATCAAATGAGAGGTATTTCTAACAGATTTCCCATAGGAGGATATGGGATTTCCCTACAGGGTTTTCAACCCAACCTAACACTTGAAATGATACAAGTTGAACACAGCTATAATATTGGCATACAGTATTCGGCACACCTTTCTTCGTGTCTCTGTGCATAACCTGGCCAGTAGAACCTCAATGGAGGAGTCTCAGTTCAGACTCTTCTGCAAAACCTGTTTTCCAAATCCCAACTCACCCACCCCCAGAGTTTTGTTTCTTAAAGTATGACCCGTGGAACTCTGGACTGAGCTTCTATGGGGTCTTACCCAAGGAACTACAACAGTAATGACTACCAGAGACCCCTGACACCATTTCCCAGCCTGCTTCGAGTCAGGGGTGGTGACAGAATGGACTAAAAACCTCCTGCTGAGGCCAATAGGAAAGGTAAGCTTCTGCATAGGGTGATCTGGAAAAACAGTTTTCTGGGCCACTGATGAACCAGGACTGCTCAGCCACCTCATTGGGACAGGACATCCTGACCCAGAGACAAAAAGACAATTTTAGTTTCAGCTTTGAGTTTGGGAATTGAGAGATTTAGAGCAGCTCAAGGAGTGTCTGATCAATTCCCAATCCCCTCCCCACAAAGGTAGACTTTGAATTACAGTGGATCTAGTGCATGGCTCAAGCAATTCCATCCTTGCAGAGACCAGCACCCAGAGTGTCAGAGATGCGACACTGCACCAGCTACTGAGAGCCAGGAGAAGACACCATAAGTGTTCCCTCCCCCGTTTTTAAAGCAGCTTATGTTCACAGTGCTGCAGCACTCATGTCTGGACTCACCCTCAGTGCACCATATGCCTGGGAAGGTTCCAGGGAGGGAGCTGGGGGTTGGAAGAGTTGAGTGCTAGGAGGTGGGGAAATTGTTGATTTGTTGATGTTTTAGTACTTAGTAGTAGTTAACCCTAACCCTTGCCTTCTCAAGGTCCTATTTTCCTGCTCCCAATAAACTCCCCTTTTGCGATATATTTTTGCATATGTCGTTCCTTTCCTGGAGTTTATGCTAATGAATTTTATTGTTTTTTGTATACTGCATTTTATACTCCTTGCCACCAGTAGTAGCATTATTCATTTTCCAAAGGACAGCTCCCCTGGTCTCCCAGGCACAGTGAGGCATCACTTTGGGTGGAGCACCAGAAATCACAAGAAAGAACCCAGGACCCAACCCATGCAAGGAAAGGGGAGAAGCCACTCCAAGTAGCAAGAATCAGGGAAGAGGCTTGAGACACATGTCATGGGAAGGGCTGCATTTGAGTTGGCCACACTTTTAGAAAAATTTTCTCCCCCACCCTAGATGCATTCTACAGGTTTTGGTTTGTTTAGCTGCATGCTTGGGAAGGTATTTTACCCTTCCCATATTACTTTTGTGTAAAATAAACTTTTACCTACTGGCATTGACCTTGTTCATTCTACCTGCTGCAGTGTGTTTGAGACACTTTATTTTGTGACATCCATCAAGGTATTAACTCTCCAGGAGTGAGACTCTCCCCATCCACCTCTTGTTGATATTTTCAGAGAGGGGGAAATTACTAACCTTGTACTTGTCCTTCTGGGAAGACATATTTTTGGGATTACCACTCTCTCTCCTCAGAGTTTGGAGGGATTTCTGTGTGAAATAGGTTCTCTGTTTTGACATATAATGTCTTACTACTTGGATTCGTTTTTTCCTCAGATATTTCTATCAACTGCTTCTCTAATCATTGTCCCAATGTCACACATGACCAGTTTATATGTGGGTAGTTGAAGCAGCCCATAATTATTCCTTATAGATTTTGTTTCCTCCTTAATCTCTCAAGATTGGACACTCTATTTTTTTCTCTGTTCCAGTAGCTGATAGCATAAGCTACTACTATGTAAGAAATGCCTAGTGTGCCAAGCACCTCTTCAACCGCTGTTAAGCTTCTTGCATTAGTGTGTATATGTTGACTAATGCTAGTGCCTATTCTTACTCAACAACTTTGTATAAAATAGTTACTTTTCCAGAACATGCCTTTCCTTTGTTTGAGCTGTAACTTATCCATTCTTTTCTACCATTTACTGTACTAGTGACATCTGTAGCAGAAGTCTTTGTCTGACCTGAGTCCTTCTCAGTACCTTTGGCTTTGTACCAAATCCTAATTTAAGTAATCCTCATTCATTTCCTAAGACAGCAGTTTGGTTCCATCTCTTCTGTACCCAAATTTTTCCTACTCCAATATGGTTAGTACTGTCTAATAGATATAAATGTTGTGTGTGTGTGTAGGTGGGTTGGTGGGGGGGGGGGGTTATGGGTTGCTACACACAGTTCCTCAGTGTTCAAATAATATCTGGACTAGCTATCTTCTGCCTTTATTTAGTCCACTAATTAGAGAATAAAAAAGTATTTGTTAACATGCTATGTAATATGAAAAAAAAACAACCTAACTTTTAATACATTTCAACAGTCACTTTATGGAACATCACAGGGTGTGTCTTCTGAGTACAGTTAGCATGACCCCCCCGCAATCTCTAGCTCGAATTTAGTGGTGCTTTAATGTCTGGTTAGCTGGCCCATCAGGAGATTGTTGCAGTTTTGGGAAGCAGCTGCTTTTTTTGTTCCTATTCCTTGGCTCTAGCTTCTGCATGGAGCAGAGGCTGCCTGCAGCCTCAGTGGGGCCCATTAACCATACAAGACCCCAAACTAGAACCCAGCTGATGGGACTCTGTAAAATATCCTTGGACGTACTGCATTTCAGACCCTGGACTGGAGTCTTACTGGTGCATCCCAGCTTGAGAGACTTCATACAAGACCCTGATTGTATTTTGCATTTTTTTAAAATTGTAAATGAAAATAGTGCATATGAAAGGTGATGGAAAGAGCTGGCCAGAGGACAACAATTCTGTTTCATAGTAACTTTTGAGGTTTTGACATTTTTCATTTCATATTGGAATCAGAACAAAACCTTTTGACTGTTTTCATGAAAATTGAATTGTCAAATCTCTGGTTTTGGATCAAAACCTCAATTTTTTGATATGTATGTGGCCTGGTGGTGAGAGTACTGGCTTGGAATGTGAGAGATCCTGGATTGATTCCTGCTCTGGCTGTTTTAGAGCTGTTTTCACCCAAGAAACCATAGGTGCTAGAACTAGGGGTGCAGAGGGGGCTGCTGCATCCCCTGTCTTGAAGTGGTTTCCATCATATACAGGGTTTACAGTTTGGCTCTCAGCACTATGGGTCTCAGCACCCCCACTATACAAATTGTTTCAGCACCTGTGCCCCAGATCACTCTGAATTAGGCAGAGTTGAGTCTCTCATATCCCAGGCCAGTGCCTTAAACTCCAGGCTATTGAGTGAGTGTGTGTGTGTGTGTGTGTGTGTGTGTGTGAGAGAGAGAGAGTGTGTCTGCCTCTCTTCCTTACAAAAACTTTGTCAACAGTGATGTCTCCACTAAATGTTTTGACTTTTAAATGGCATATTTGGATAAAATTTCATTTAGTCAAAAATGTTCTGACCAGCTCTAGCAAGGATTCATTTTGTTGAAGACCCAGGTTTTCTATTTAACCACAGAATAAGAACAGCAGTGGCAACAATAGTGCAAGCTTCCCTAATTTAAGCCTAATGTAAAGGATGCTGCTGGGGGACGAAAGGCTAGTACAGTCACATTTGGTCCTTGTTATCTTTGCTGAAGTACTAAGGCTTCTAGCAAGGTTACTAGTTGGGATGGATGAGATGTAGGCATGTCTTCAAGGAGCTAAACTGAGACCACAGTCCACCTGTGCATATTTTTATGTAATTGCCTATAAAATTATTTCTAAAAGTTATTTTAAAAAACCTCTTTGAATGAAGGTGGGATGGGAGAGGCAAAATGGTGGATATGGTAAAAATGTTAAAACCTGGAAATGAGCAGAATGCCGTCCCATAAGGAATAATCCCTTTAAAATGCTTTGGATAATAGATTAATAATATTTAGGAGATGATAGACCACAGACCTAATCAGATGCACAAGAAAGGGAGAGTATAAAAAGACCCTCCCCTCTGTTGAGCTCCCATGATGGGGACTGGATGCAATTCCACTCAAGAGCAGGCACTGTACCTGCTAAAGCTCTGCTTGCACTGGCTACCTGAAAGGTCCCTGATCCTGCTGTCCTTCTCCACGGAGCCCCCAGAGCTATGCACAGTGAATGCATACTGCGCTCATTGCAAAGCTGTCAGAGCTGCTTAGTGTCTCCTTCCCAGAAGGAATTCTGGCTAAGTCAGCCAGAATTCATGTGTGTTCTCCCATTGCAACATAGTTGCTCCACTGCAATCCTGGATTTAAAAACCAGAATCTAGTCCTTAAGAGTTAACATTGCAGAGCTTTAAAATATCAGCGTTCTGTACCAATATTACCTAAATAGGTCACCTGTATTATTTCACTAATGGCAGAGGCTCCCCTTGGCTTTGTCATTTCTAACATTTATCTTCCTAGCCAATACTTGATTGAATCATGAGTTTGTCATTTTAGCTAAGACTTATAAATGTATTTGGGGAAGCCATAAAATGAGCTTTCACATGTTTAAATATTCTTAGTGGCACTTACCAAAACAATGTGAAGTTCAAGCGTTGAGTGGCAGCATTGCATTTTGATATGTTGCGTTACCAAACGTGTAACTTTTTAAAGGAGAACCACTTGATATTCAGTACTAAAGAACAGCTCCTGCTTTCGCTGATTTTATAAATAAAATCCATTGAAGCAGAGATAGATCTGGGGGAGGGAGGAAATAATTACTTTGTAGCTAAAGCTGCAAGATCTTAGTTTTATTTTGGAGCATGTATTGCCTAAAAAGCATGTAACATGACATTGGTTCCTGTCAGATGCTATCAAACAACATAACAATATTTCATAGCCTCCAAGAGCTGATACTTTTTCTGATATACTTTTTTTTGGTACTTCACCAGTAAACAAAGGATAGCAATTTTTTTTAATTGGGAGGGGAAAAAAAGAGAAATCTGCCTCTGGATACATGCTTATGGTAAACATTACTCTCCCCTGACTCCTTATATTTTTATCCTTGATGGATTTCTTTTTATTATTTCAGAGCAATGAACATATGGCTGTTTCTATTAGTGCTGGTGTATTTTCAGCGATGCCTGTCAACATCCACCAGAGAGCAGGGCAGCTCCAATACCTACATCTTTTATGCTGTAGAAATCAATGGGGACAGCAACACAGCCAGCTTCTTGACCAAACAACATGGATTGCAGTTCATTTCAAAGGTCAGCGCATATTTAAACTTGCTTCATTACTCCTACCTTTATGCTTGAGATTTTCATTTTTTTAAAATCAGTTTACCTAGAGGTTTCTTTAGAGACAGAAAAATGAAAGTGCTGAGTCCTATTTTCATTTGGGGATATCAAGCTTTTTATCAAATTATAGAGGTGGTGTTTCAGAATATTTCATATCTGATCAGAAGGAAAATCCAAAAATAATTTTCTCTTTATTCAGGAGTCTTTCAGGCAGTAGGACTGTTTTATTTATTACTTAATATTGTGCTCTAGTCAATCATTTTGAATCCAGACAGGAAAATAGAATTTTTATTTTAAAAGAAAAAAAAACCTAAGGAAAAATACTATTAGAATAAAGTAGAGTTTTTTTTTTAAAGCAAAAAATGTCTCAGTGCTTCCTCTGCTAAACATTTCATTTTGTTTTTTACCACAGTACATTAAAATGAGATAGTACATTAACAAAGCATCTTACAGATGCAGATTACAGGCACTGTAACTACTGAGTATTTGTTCAACAACATGTACCTTTCAGCTTTCAGAATCTTGGCTTTCTAATACAATCAAGTACACTTCTATTTTTCTTCACACACACACACACACACACACAGTGTATATCCTATATACTCTGTGTATTTTGTGTATATACACACTGAATTTAGTCTCATTTTAATTTTCCATCTGAAGAAGGCAGTTTCTAAATCTCAGAGAAACTCCTTTGTATACTAGCCCAATAGCACGCTAACATTACTGTACAACTCAATGAGTTACTTTAGTGTACATGAGATATATACCTCAAGGACATAATTTTAGATTTTTACTGTATTTCTGTTAAAGAAATATCTTATTTTTGTAAGTTAGTTAAAAACAGATTACAAAGAAGATTTAACCTGATAATAGCACCTTACATCGATTGATCTGCAAATTTTATTGAATTAAGCCTCCCAGCATTCCTACCATTATTATCTCCATTTCCCAGACATGAAAGGCTGATGCACAGGAAGCTGTGACATGTCCAAGGTCTGCACAGGAAGTCTGTGGCAACGTGATGAATGGAATACACATTTCTTGATTTTTCAATCCTGTATTTAGGCCCTAAGACCTTATCCTATGAGAGCATAATTAGCGTGTTGTGAGGGAGGAATACCTTGTGTGGTATCTTAATAGCAGTGACCTGCTGTCCCATTTATGAGTAGTGTTGGCGGGCTAGGAGGAGGGAGTTGTGTGCAGTTTTTTCCAAGCAGAGAAGTGGTGGCTGTGACACAAGTTTTATAATGAAGTTGTATAGCTTTCTGCAGTAACGATTCACAACCCAGTGGGTTATAATCTTAAATATGTATAATAAATAATGGTTGGGCAGAGTCAGTGGCTACTATTCTAACATTGTTTTTAATAAGAGATATTTTCAAGATTGGAGGTGGAGACTTGGGAAGGCATTTGTGTGAAAAGGGGTCTCTCTTAAGCTTTGACTGCGATACAGAGGAGAATTAGGGTGGGGGGAACAGATAATTTTCCTTCTTTGCCATTGAAATGACCTAAAGTAATATACTGATCACATTTTTATAGCATGTACAATTTGGGAACATATTTTATTTACACTTAGGTTATTGGAGGTTGTTTCAAAGAAAAGTACACTAACTTTCCTGGGTTCTGTAATATTTATCCAGCAAAAGCCTTTCTTATTACCAAGATTGTGCATAAGAAAAGCAACAGGGTAGAAAGGGAAAAGCTAGGGATACAGGAGGTTTTTTTCCTTCTATTCTGCTTATTTCTGGCTTACAACCTGTTGTATAAGCAACAGCTACCTTTCTTAGCATTTTCATTTCAAATATGAAGAAGGAAGCCACTCTGGTATTTAGAGCTTATGGTCCTTAAAGCCATGAGGAGCACTGGTGTAGTCTTAAAGATTCAAATATGAGTAAGCTTAATATTTTTTTCAAACTTTGTGTTGGCTTGTAATAAGCTTACAGTATGTGCTGTGTGATAAGACTGGATGATGCTAAAACATGTATTTGAAAAAGAAATACCAAAAGGAGCTTGGGAAAACTTGCTCTAGCTAAAATGTCTGAGAGGTATTATTTTTATTTAAGTTTTTGTTGCCCTGATATTTTAGGCTTCACTTCAGCAAACTATTAAAACATGTGCTTAAGTCCATCCCCATTCAGCAAAGCATGTGGCTAAATCTCACAGAAGTAAATGGGATTTAATCATGTGCTTAAAGTTAAGTAAGAGCTTTAATGGATATGGGTGGACTGCTGAATTGGGCCTTTATTTAAAATGGAGTCGTATATAAAAAGAGTAACTTCAACAAATGAAAATGATGTCTTATAAATATGCTGCTGCTCTCCACAGGAAACAGGCTCTTGTGGAAATGGTAATTTTGCGTAACTGACATCCTTGCTTTAGCATGTTTGTTAGTTGCAATTCACAGTTACAGTTTGAAAGCATAATCCCCCTTCGGCATAAACGTATGTACTTGCTATGATATGGTGAATAAAGGGAGTGTGTTAACTATGTTACTTTGGACTACTTCCTCTCATTAAATGTCTTTACTTATTAATATGCAGATATATAGCAGCACAATAGGAAAATTAGAGCTACCTATGCAAAAGGTTACAGACTAGACATGACACTGAAATGCACTTGTAACTCTCAAATGGCATTTTTTATATTAAACCCAAAGCAAAAAACTCAGCAGTTTTTAAAAACACTTTTAGATTTCAAGTGGCACAATAGTTAATTTAAGCAGAAAAAAGGAGAAAGAGAAATTATAATGCGATTTTAAGTTTTAAAAGCATTTCTCTAAGAGCAAGACTGCTGGCATAAAGTTCCTATAATTAAAACACTCATTAAACATTGTGAATATACCCCCAGAGCCCTATGTAGAAGATTCTCAACACTTCTAACATAACCAAAATATTTTGCAAAACATCGCTCACTTTGGTTGTGAGTTTTGCATATTAAGGTGATAACACTGCACTCTATAAATATTAAAGTTGTTTGATATTAAAGATACATGCATCAGAATGTGTACGTCAGTATTGTATGTGTTGGGGTTCTTTTACATTTGAGTGAGTTCATTCCTTTTATTTATAGTGTAGTTGTAGTATAGAATTCACATTGTTGTGGGTGTTTTGTCTCTGTTTTTATTTGCCGCCAAAAAGACTTCCTATTGCAATGTTAAATTACAGGAACTGAAGGTGCAGTGTCAGGCACTTGACATTAATTTCTTGTTTTCATCCTTGCAATTTAAGAATGAAGTTGTGCAGATGTTACAAACTCTGAACTGATTATCTTAAAGGTGAAAGTAAAGAAACTCTTTAAAACTAGCATGCATGCTCGCTGTGGTTCAACAAATAATTGTTTTAAATTACATTACATAGTGGCTAATCTGGCCCCCATTATGTCAACTGCAAATTTTTGGCTTCAATTGGATGAGGATCTTGCCCATTGTATTGGCACGATGAGATTTCTGTATTGGTAGACTCGATTCACAAATGTCACTAGTAAACAGCACTAGACCTATGCAAACCAGTCATAATGAAACCTTGAAACCAGGTGAAAGTCACCTTTTTTGTTTCAGATCTCAAACTCCCCAATGTATTGTGATCCTATCTTCTACTATACAGTACTTACTGTCTTTGTTTTCTGGAGCCAGCAAAATGAGGGGATTCTGCAAAATGTTTGCCCCAAATCAGCATATTCTGTTGCCAGCTACAGAGGAGCTGGATCTGTCGTGAAAGGAATTTTAATAAGAAACCACCACCATTGAGATTTTTAGAAAACTAATTGAAATCTGATTGTGGAACAGATTAGTTGAAACTAAACTGTTTCGCTGGAATTTTAAGAAATTTGGGGTTTGTGTGACTTTAAAATTCCAAGTGAAACTAGAAGGGTTGGGAAGTAGTGCGAATCTGACTTACTAAAAATAATCAGCAAAATATGTGGGAATGAAATCTGGCAAATTTATTACAACTGTTTTAAAGTCTTGTCTTGCTCTTACTTCCTAAAATTAAAAACTGTATGTGTGAGATACATGAACCTCCTAATAGTGATCAGTTTGATCACTTAATGCAGAAAATCTTGTTTTAATCTGCTGCTCTTTGAATGTGTTGATATATTTAGCAGTAAACTATTCCCCACCTCAGTATGGTATATTATTGAGATGGAGGTCATTAAGATGAATTGTACCAAGGACTTTTTTTTTTTTTTTTTGCTAAACCTACTCCAGGACACCTTTAGCCCAGGTATATATATGGTATATTGCAACCTTATTGTAAAATTACACTGCTCTACACAGCCAAAATGCTTCTGAAATAAATGTAGTCAAACTTTACTAATTCTAAGTCACTGAGAACGAAAATGATGCTTAAAATTGTTGATTGGCTCTAGTTTTCAAGATATTCTATTGGGTCAGTATATACGACCCTGGACTTGGGAATGGCGGAGGATAAGTGAGTTATAAAGGGAAGGGATCTCAATTTAAACCAGAAATGACTAAAATACATCTTTGACTGGATCTATGAATAAATCTATGACTGGGTTTGGACAGTACTTGCTTTTTAGGCAAAAAATGAATGATGCAATCTGAAGCTGGTATTGCGTCATACATGATATGAATTGCATCATATTATTCCTAGAGGTCATGGATGATGCAATCATAACAAAGCTTACATCACTCTGCTGAACAAATTGCCCTATATCAGCTCTAGAAATCATACAGTGTCATGCTCTCTTATTTGTCAGTGTTTGATTTTGCAAACGGACACATTTCTGTTTAGCCAAAGTGAGCAGAGATGACTTGTACTTGTGTGAACAGTGCAGATAACGTCTGCTATGTTTGTGGTGAAGTGACTTTTGCATCACAAAAGCGTAGTATAACCACTATGGTTAAGAAAGCCTATCACCTTTATTTTGGCTGCAAAATTGGAGATCAGGACAAGAGGTGGGCCCCACACATATGCTGCAACACTTGTGCAACAAATCTTTGCCAGTGGTTGAACAGGAAAAGGAAATCTATGCCTTTTGCAGTGCCAATGATTTGGAGAGAGCCAACAGATCATACCAGGAATTGTTACTTCTGCATGGTGCCTCCAGTTGGGAAAGGTGTGTCAAAGAAGAAAAAGTGGACTGTGCATTATCCAAACATTCCATCAGCTATACGCCCAGTACCCCACGGAGAAGGACTGCCGGTTCCTGATGCATCAGAATCATTCTCACTTGAGTCAGACGAGGAAGAGGATGAAACTTCTGGTCCTGAACCATCAATGTCACAGGACCCACATTTTCTCCCATCCTCCTCCTCTGAACCACACCTCATAACACAAGGTGAACTGAATGACCTTGTCAGGGATTTGGAACTACCCAAAAGTAAGGCAGAGCTGTTGGGCTCCAGACCACAGCAGTGGAATCTCCTGGCAGGTGATGTTAGGGTTTCCATGTTCCATGACCGTCAAAAGGATCTTATCCCATTCTTCTTCATGGAAGGTGATCTTGTAGCCTGCAACAACATTGATGGTGTGATGGCAGCCCTCAACATCGTTCACAATCCAGATGAGTGGAGACTGTTCATTGAGTCATCAAAGACGAGACTTAAAGCTGTTTTACTGCATAATTGCAATGTTTTGCCATCAATTCCAGTTGGTCATGCAGTCCATATGAAGGAAACCTATGACAACATGAAACAACTTTTGAGGTGCATAAACTATGACCAACATCAGTGGCAGCTTTGTGGTGATTTGAAGGTTGTTGCTCTCTTGCTTGGTCTGCAGACTGGATACACAAAGTACTGCTGTTTTCTCTGTGAATGGGATAGTCGTGAAAGAGATTCCCACTACATCAAGAAAGATTGGCCACTCCGACAGTCATTGGATCCTGGGAGGAAAAGCGTTCAGCATCCACCTCTTATTGAATCAAGGAAGATTTTGTTACCATCCTTACACATCAAGCTGGGTCTGATGAAGAACATTGTCAAGGCCATTGATAAAACACAAGCAGCTTTCAAGTACCTCCGTGGAAAATTTCCAAGGTTAAGTGAAGCTAAGATAAAGGAAGGTGTCTTTGTTGGTCCTCAGATTCGTGAACTTCTTCGAGATGATGCATTTGACCATGCACTGCATAGCAAGGAAAAGAGGGCATGGAAAGCCTTCCAGTTAGTGGCAATAAATTTTCTCGGAAACAACAAGGCAGACAATTACAGGTTGTTGGTGGAAAACCTCCTCAAGGAATACAAAAGCCTTGGTTGCAACATGTCACTAAAGATACATTTTTTGCACTCTCATCTAGATTTTTTTCCACCGAACTGCGGAGCAGTGAGCGACGAGCACGGCGAGCGATTTCACCAGGATATTGCAACAATGGAGAAACGCTATCAGGGCAAATGGAGCCCATCAATGCTTGCAGACTATTGCTGGACAGTGACAAGAGATGCTCCATTTACAGGGCCGGCTCCAGGGTTTTGGCCGCCCCAAGCAGCCAAAACCAAAAAAAAAAAAAAGCCGTGGCCGCAATCGTGATCTGCGGCGGCAATTCGGCGGGAGGTCCTTCACTCCGAGCTGGAGTGAGGGACTGTCCGCCGAATTGCCGCCGAATACCTGGACCTGCCGCCCCTCTCCCAAGCGGCCACCCCAAGCACCTGCTTGAGAAGCTGGTGCCTGGAGCCGGCCCTGTCCATTTAATGAATACAAGAGACAAGCCAAGAAGCGCCGAGTAGACACTGAATAGGACTAAACTATGTACATAATAGTTTTTTGCCTTTTGTTTCATAATAAATTTTATTTATATAACCCTTTTGCTGATTTTTAAAGTGTTACATAAACAGGACAGGTGAAATATTATCATGTAAAGCAACCATAAACACATGAAAAGACCTAGGTTTACAATTTATGATTAAAACTCTACTATCTACACAATATACATAGACATAAAATGTAAAAACTTAAATATCTTAGAAACAGTAGCCAATCAGTTGTTTTAATTGTCATATTTGAATTCAGCACATCAAAATACATAATAAATAGCACATTTTATCTCTGAAGCAGACGACTTCTCAAAAATTGTAGACCAGTGTTATTTTATACTGGCGGTTCCAAAATATACTGTGTATAATTTTTCCTAGGCAAAAGCTACTGAGTTATTTTAAAGTTTCAGCAAAACTAAAAATAAAATAAAAAAGCCACAGAAAAAAGGTACATAGTGTTTGGGGACTGTTTCTGGGACTTTTTGATTATTAATGCAAACTTTCTTTGGGAGCATTTGCACTGAAATTCAGGGTCCTGATATTTCTGTCTTTATACAGTAACATCAAAAATGAATTGAGAATTTGAAATGAACTATTCTGATCAGAAGTGAAAAATTTATTGATTTGTGTGTGTATGTGTCTATCTATCTATATATGAGAAGGTAAAGTCTATCTGAGCAGCAAAAAAACAACAACAAAAACCCTTTCAATAAAAAGAGGTTTAATAAAAGTACTTTATAGAAAAGAAAATAAATTGCTGCATGACATTTTGACTATGCAAGATGGGAAGAGAAGTAAGTTTAGTTTTCTTTTCTTTTTTTCTTTTCTCTTCCTCCATCCCAAAGCAGGTTTTAATGGTTGAATTGCCACTTTTAATTCTGTTTTCCAGTCTCTGGATGCCTTCATTAAGCTCCCTTAGATATTTTGCAGAGCAGGCACAACCTGATTTTTCCAAATACATTTATTTCTAAAATCTCATAGTATAGCCCACAAATATGACTTTATCTTATAAACCAAAATCTAAGGAGAGGCACTTTTTTGGATAGTGAAAACATTTGCTCATTCCTAACCTCTGGCCTCCTAGATTCTAGCCCAGGGCACATACTAATGCTTCAATCCACTCTAAGGCAAGAACTCAGAATGAGAGGTTGGTTTTCACTGGATTTGCTTTCACCTCTTTATTCTATTTCATTCATGTTCTGCTACTACCCTCATCAGTAATATCTGAGCACCTTCCAGCAGCGCATTAAGTGATATGACTAGCATTTGTCACGTGATTTTTTTCTCCTTTTTCCTTCTTTCTCTCCTCAGGGAAAATTGTGATTTAAAAAAAAAAGTGTGTGTGTGTGTGTGTGTGTAAGACAAGGTCAAAGCAGTGTGCCCTGAACTTGGATCGGAAAGAGGCAATGCTTGCAGGAGTTCCACAGCCTTCAACCAGTTCCTAGGAAAGACCAGTCAAGTTTCTAGGACTGCATTTTCACTTCTCTGCTTCCTCTTCTACCTCTCTTGCTGAACTGCATTCACAGCAAACTCCTGTAGTAGCTACGAATTGTACCCCAGGTGGCAGGGGAAGAGGAGATCTATCCCCTATACTGATTTATGCCTGTTGAGGATCAGGCTCCTTATCGTCATCTGAATAATTTAATGTGAGGCTGACCAACACACTGGAGAATATATTGAATGGGCAATGAACTATGACCCAGATCCTCAAAGGTATTTGGGTTTCTAACTTCCATTTCAGTTATCTGAAGGATCTGGGGTTATTGTTCAGGAATTTTTAAAAATATATATCTAGTTTCTCTGATTCTGTTATCAGACAAGAGGCGTTTTGGAGAAAGTTGAGACAGGGAGTATAATAGGCTTTCCTTTCAGGTTCAACACTACATGTGATACCAAGATGGCCAGCAATGGAACAATGGTGGTGGCTTGCAATGGATGTGATGTGTTCTCTCTTCTGCCTCAACACAGAAAGGATTTCCAGTGCATGAAGTGCAGGTTGGTGGCTGTGCTGGAGGAAAAGATTCTTGGATTGGAGGGGCAAGTGGAAACACTACTAAGAATCAGAGAAGCCATGATTGGGAAATACCAGTACCCCAGGTTCAAGGAAGAATGGTGCTGGGAACAAAGGAATCAGAGAGAGAGGAAATCAGAGCACAGGCCTGGGAGTTCATAACCACCAGAGGCAAGAGGTCATGGCAGCATTCTACACACTGGAGACAGATGAGAAAGATGGACTATTCACACAGTATCTATCCAGCTGACCGGCTTTCCGCAACGGATTCACTCCAGTATGGAGTACACTGGTGCTATTGTGTCTGCTGGATCTGTGGGGAGAGGAGACTGTAGTTGCAGCTTCGCTGAAGCCATAGGATCTTTGGGCAGATTGCTTGTGCCATGCAGGAGAAGGGACTTGAAAGGGACATGAAGCAGTGCTAAAATCAAAGAGCTTAGGCAGGCGTACCAGAAGGCAAGGGAGACCAACTGTCTCTCTGGTGCAGCACTGAAGGAGCTGGACGCCATCCTCAGTGGTGACTTCATTGCCACCACCAAGAGCCCCATGGATAGTTCAGGGAGATGGAGGCAGTGGAGTCAACCCTGAGGATGAAGAGGTGAAAGAGGAAGTGGAGTTGGGAGGAGGATGTGGGACATGCGACAGGGTCATCCGGTGGTGTGGCAACCCAGGGTCTATTTCTGATGCTGGAGAGGTCTAGCTAGTCCCAACCCTCTGGCTCTGATGCTCATGAAGCAGGAGAGACAAACTCTGGTAAACATGCATTTTGCGTTGATACTGCATGGTGATAGGAGATTGAGGTCTCGTTTACTTTGTTATATGGTAAAGGAGGGATAACAGATAGAAATTAACAGAGCCTGTGCAGCTACGCAGTGCGGGCCCGGTGGAAAAGTTTGTTAATGTACATGGAAATGTTCCAGAATCCTCCATCTCTAGGAAATTCCGAGTAGGTACTCAGCAATCCCCTGCCAAAGGTTCCTTGGCAAAGCTCCCTTGTTTCTCCCCTCATTGTAGGAATCTTTGTTGTGCCAACCAGCAATTGTTTCTGCAGGGACCAAGGCGGCACACAGGCAAGCAGCATACGGACTTGGTCTGAAGCTGCACGCATGCAGGAGTTGCATCCTAGGTTACCCTTAAGAGTGAGATATCAGGTTTGAATACCCGAGCCTGTGGAAAATGGTGCCAATATTCTCCCTAGGCACATGTAGTGACCCTCTTCCCAAACTACCCAGCCCCTTTGTCCCTTCTTGACCATTCCCCCTTCCCAACCCCTTCTGCTACCCCTCCCCCCAGCTGAACTCACCATATTTGGGACTCTTGCTGTGTGCTAGCAAAGGGACAGTGAGAAAAAGGAGTGTGTTACTTTTGTGATTCATGGCTTTGAATGCACTTTCAATACCATCTCTGTTCATTGTTTCTTTGGCTGCTGCAGATGTGCCCTTGAGGACATAGGTGCTGGAACTATGGGAGTGGGGGGTGTTGTCGTGCCACATGGCTTAAAGTGGTTTCCATCATGTACAGCATTTATAGTCTGGTTCAATGACTCTAAGCACCCATACTAATACAAATTGTTCCAGCACCACTGCTTGAGGACCAACCCCTACACACTGGCATAGCATCTCAGTCAGATAAGGAGGTGAAGCAGGAGGACTAAGGAGGATATATTTAGAGCAGGGGTTCTCAAACTTCATTGCACCGTGACCCCCTTCTGACAACAAAAATTATCACATGACCCCAGTAGGGGGGGCAGAAGCCTGAGCCTCCCCAAGCCCCATTGCCCAGGGGGGGGTGGGAGGGGGCAAAGCTGAAACCTAAGGGGACCTGTAACCTGAGCACCACACCCCAGCAAATCTAAGCCAGCCCTGGCAACCCCATTAAAACGGGGTTGTGACCCAGTTTGAGAACCGCTGGTTTAGAGAAATGCTGCAGTCAACAGATGCAGCACACAGCGAAACAAGAGCATGGAGGGAGACAATTAATGAAAAACTCAGACTAGATAGCCTGGAAAGGAGATGTGGGCAGGAACAGATGATAAAACTTGGAGGGACAGACAGAGATGCTCAAGTCCTTCATAGTATTGCAGTATGAGCACATCTGTCATAACTCTCCCTGCAGCCAATACAGAATGCCATTCCATGCCATTCCCAAACTCCCCAAGTACATTCCTTGCATGTTCCCATTCTGTCGCAGTACCACTTGCAATCCACCCGTAGAGACTGGTTTCATGATGAAAGCTGGAGTTACACACAGCTGTGGGAACCTGAACCAAGAGACTGTTCCTCATTGCCATGTCCTCCGTTTGCAACAAAAATGTGTTTTATCCTTTAAATAAAAACTAGTATTTGAAACAAAATGAGTCTTTATTTGTATCATGCACATGGTAGTTTCTGCTAAAATTCGAACATGGGCTATAGCTGGGAACATTTGCTCACTGTAATTAAGGCTCAGGAAGCAAGCATTACAGGGGTCATTTAAGGTGGCAAGTAAACATTGCCTGTCTGAATGCATCACATAGAGACACATTACTGGTGCTCATTGTCAAAATGCTCCTTCAGAGCCTCTCTGATTTGAATAGCCACCCGCTGAGCCCTTCTAATTGTCCTCGTATCTAGCTGCTCAAAATCAGCAGCCTGATGATCCGTCTCTGTACTCCACACATCAGGAAACTTTTCCCCCTTTGCTTTGCAAATGTTATGCAGAGCACAGCAGGTTGCTATGACCAACAGAACATTTTCCTCCTTGAGATCTAACCTGCCAAAAAAGCAGTACCAGTGACCTTTTAATCTGCCCAATGCACATTCAACGGTCATTCGACACTTGCCTAGCCTGTTGTTGAAGTGCTTCTTGCTGCTGTCTAGGTTCCCAGTGTAAGGCTTCATGAGCCACAGGACCAAGGGGTAGGCGGGATCTCCCAGAATCACTATGTGAATTTGCACATCCCCCATTGGAATCTTCTGGTTTGGAAAGAAAGTCCCAGCGTGCAGCTTGCTGTATAGTCCAGTGTTCCTGAAGATGTGTGCATCATGAACTTTCTGTGACCAACCTGCATTGATGTCAGTGAAATGGCCTTGGTGATCTACCTGAGTCTGCAAGGCCACGGAGAATTAGCCCTTTCAGTTGATGTACTGTGTTGCAAGATGGTCTGGAGCCAAAATTGGTATATGCATGCCATCTAGCGCCCCGCCGTAGTTAGGGAATCCCATTGCTGCAAAGCCTTCAGTTATTTTTTGCACATTACCCAGAGTCACAGTCCTTCATAGCAGGAGGCAATTAATGGCCCTGCACACTTGCATCACCACAACCTACACAGTGGACTTTCCAACTCCAAACTGATTTGCAACTGACCGGTAGCAGTCTGTAGTTGCCAGCTTCCACACAGTGATCACCAGTGAAAGAGCAGCTCATTATGGTGTCCTTGTGCTGCAGGGCAGGGGTGAGCTCCGCACACAATTCCAGGAAGGTGCTTTGTGCATCTGAAAGTTATGCAGTCACTGCTCATCATCCCATACATGCATAATGATGTAACCCCACCACTCAGTGCTTGTTTCCCGAGCCCAGTACCGATGGTCCACTGTGTGCAGCTGTAATCTTGAATTTTTTCTTTCCATTGGATACAGCAGGGCAGGCATCACAGATTCACTTTCTGTTTCACCAGACTGGTCAGGTGTTCAGGATCCATGCTTTCAGACAGAGATGGCAGGTGCACAGTTTACAGAGGCTGTTTACTGGGGCAAAACAAAGTCAGAAGAATTCTTCTGTCAACCTTAGGGGTGTTTACACTGAGCTTAGGTCAGCTTAATTACATCTCTCAGGGTTGTGAGTGACATAGCTAGCACAACCTAAGTTTTAGGTGTAGAACAGGCCTGCTTTGCTTCAAAAATATCTGCATAACAATTAGTCAACAGTTATAACACTTGGTACCTTTCATTCAAGAATCTCAAAAGCTCTTTACAAGCATTGAGGCCAGGTCTACCCTACACACTTACTTTGGTATAACTATGTCACACAGGGTATGAAAAATCCACATAGTTATACCGACCTTAACCCCCTGTGTAGACAGCGCTATATCGGCAGGAGAGCTTCTCCCGCTGACATAGCTACTGCCCCTCATGAAGCTGGAGTTATTAAGCCAATGGAAGAATGGGAAGACACTCACCAGACTACAGGCCATCAGATTTGATGGGCAATCAGGAAGGAACAACAAGACCATGAAGATACTAATCTCTGTCCCTCCTGGAAATATCCGGGGACGTAACTGTGACACTACTAGGTCAGGTGGTCTTGTCACTTGATACTAAACATTATCTGGGACTTCTTGTAACTTTTCACTGAAAGGGAAGGGGGATCAAGTTTGGGAAACAAAGGATTCCCACCTTATGTAAATCCTATTTAAGGGGGGGGGAGGCAAAGGGGGCTCCTCCTCCCCATGGCTGGTCTGCCCAAGAAGAGAGAGACTGCTAAAGACACCTGAAGGAAAGGCAAGGGTGGAGTCCAGACTGAGACGGGTCCAGTCTGAAAATAAATATAATTGGAACTCTAAGCCACAGAAACTTTGCAACCTGCCCAAAATAACATTTAGGGTAAGAAATTACATTGTGTAACCTGTTTCTTAAGTATATTGAGCTTAGCTTCTGTATTTTGTTTTATTTGCTCAGTAATCTGCTTTGTTCTGTCTGTTATCGCTTATATTCACTTAGAATTCACCTTTTGTAGTTAATACACTTATTTCTTGTTTATAACATAACCCCGTGTATAGAAAAACAACAAGGAGTCTGGTGGCACCTTAAAGACTGACAGATTTATTTGGGCATAATAAGAAGTGAGGTTTTTACTCACGAAAGCTTATGCCCAAAAAGAAGTGAGGTTTTTACTCATGAAAGCTCATGCCCAAATAAATCTGTTAGTTTTTAAGGTGCCACCAGACTCCTTGTTGTTTTTGTAGATACAGACTAACACGGCTACCCCCTGATACTTGACCCCATGTATACAATTCATAATTGGGGGAGCGGTAAGAGGCTGTGCATATCTTCCTCCACATTGCGGGAGGAGACGGATTTCATAATATATCTTTGGGTCTGCACTCCAAAGGAGGTAGACACCCGAGTGCTTGGCAAATCCCTTAAGTGGAGCCTTTCCAGAACTGATCTCAGTGTTTGTTTCATTTCGCAGTTGGGTGTGGCCCTGCCTGTGTATGTGCTGGAGGAGGCTTAATAGCTTGGCTCAGCAAGACAGGTAAAAAGGGTGCCCAGGCTGGGATGACCAGATGTCCCGATTTTATAGGGACAGTCCCGATTTTTAGGTCTTTTTCTCATGTAGGCACCTATTACCCCCCACCTCCTGTCCCAATTTTTGACACTTGCTATCTGGTCAGCCTAGCCGAGGCTGGCATAACAGGCAGGCTCAGCAGTATCTCAGCACATCAGATGGTGTCCTAAGGGGGGCAACCTGTCACAGTGCCTATATACCAGTGTGAAATCAGGAGAAACTCCTTTGAAATTGATGGAGTTATACCATTGTGAGTGGAGTATCGGGCCCTTGGATGTTCTCCGAGTGAATTTCAGAGTCAAGACACCTAAACGGAGCTCCTTGGCAGTAATCCCTATATGTTTGAATCTAGTTTGAGAACCTCAGCAGGTTTCAGCATGAGAAAGGGGCTGTCTCTCAGCCATGGCTGAAGATGTATAAGTCTTTATCAATGTGTGTCAACATCTTCAACTGCATGCATATATCCCAGAGCTTAAGATGAGCATTTCTAATACTTCGTGTGTGTGTTTGTATTAGCATATGTATGCGTATATTATATCACGCACATACATATTCACCTGTGCACACTTCTACTTGCACTTCTTTCAGGGGCTAGCACAGCTCCATGTGCCCTCTGTACGTGTGATTAAATATTAATTAGGCTTCTAATATAAGCACGTGAGTTCACAGGCCCAAGTGCCACATAAATAATGCATGAGGTACCCGAAGGCTTAGCCTGAAAAGCTGATTGGCCACCTTGGATTTGTATAATTATGAAGTTTCATTATTAACAGTGGAAGCAGTAGAGAGATTTGCCTAGCTTGAGGGACTTTGAAAGCATAAGCTGTCTCATTAGGGAAAAAGGGAATAAGGCATAATATGCAAACTTGTTAGCAACAAAAAAAAAAGAATCAAAATTAAGCATAGTTCTTTAACAGGAGTACTGTGTGTGTAAATATTTTTAAGATTTAAAGATTAAAAAGCAGATCTGAGAAGTCTCTACTGTACCTTTTTAAACAATTTCCTTTTATTTGGAAGAAGCTTTGCTTCAAAGCATTTGTTCTCAATATAAAACAATCTTTAATATTTTACTGAAAAATCCACAGGTAGCTTAATGGGTTCTGCAAAGTGAATGGTATGGAGGTGAGAGAGAATGAAGACAGTCCAGGGTTCTTGCTGGAGTGTGTGTTGTGCATGCAATTAAATCTCAAGGTCAAACAATTTACAGACAATTACTTTTCTAACATCTCCAGAAATGCCTGCTTACACGTCTTTAATTTTAAATGATACTGATATTCCAATTCTCCCCAAAGGTTAATGCTGACTAAATCCAGCTGTGACCTGACACGATGCGACAGCACAGTGCCTAATTATCCTCTGGATAGTCATTTACTTTAAAGCATTAAAGGAATAGGCTGAGAGGAAGATTTAGGACCCTGAAAAAATGTTATCCTGACTTCTTTCTTCTTGAAGATGGGATAGGCTGAAAAATAAAAATAAAATCTTGCTAAATGTTAGCCATTTGCTTTGATGGCAGAAAATTGTTCATCCCACTCTTATTTTTTTTTTTACAGGTTAAATTGCTAACTAGTTCATTTTATCCATTGCCTAAGGCTGGCGCTAAATGTCAGTGACAAATTTTGTTCTTGTCTTGAAGAATGAATTAAGTTATGCACAAAAGCTATAGTGCTCTTTTTAAGATGAGTGAATTGCAGAGGGAAAAAAGTTGCTCTTTTGAAAAAAGGATTATTTCGATTAAAGGCCTTTTCTATTGTAGCGGAAGACAGGTAGTAGTTTAAGATAATTCCAACAGTTACTTCCCACTGAGGCTGCAGTCCTTTACTAAAAAATTCTTTAAGAGCACTTGTGTCAGATTATATAGCATGATTATTATCATAAGGCCATTTGAGACAGTAAGAGAAAAAACAATTATAGAAAACGGCAACTATTATTCATTAATTGAGCTAAAACTCTTGTTCTCTTTCTGTAGGGTCAGCATTCCATCACTATCACGCAAACCTTTATGGGGTGTATTGCAATAGTAATTAAAAAAAAAAAAAAGACAAGTATTTCCTGCCAAATGTTGATAAGAGAGAACAGTGCATTCAGCAGTTTGTATTTGGAAGACCTAGCACAGACTTCACAATCCAGCTGGTTTAGTTGTTTGGTACTGGTGCTACCCCCTCATCTCTGAGTAAACAAATTATCTAAGAATGATTGTTAACATCATATTGTTTGAAAGCCTAAACTGGTTTACTGTCCTCAGGCTAAACCTAAGGGAGTTTCTACATATTCTTATTTTACTGGTTTTATTTTCTAGTGCAGTATGTCTCTTTATTTGAATATCCAAAGAGTGCTTAGAGTTAAGACTAGACTGCGTCAGAATACTGTTACAATTGGCTTTCTGAAAAACTCAACATCAGTCACCCCAGGCATGTGCAATAACTCCAGTATCCTATAATTACAAATACAGAGACCCTGCACTGCAAACACATCAGAGTGGCAACATTATTATTTGGATTATGATAGTGTCTATAAGTCCCAAGTATGATCAGGGCCTCATTGTTCTAGGAGCTCTGCAAATATACAGTAAGACAGAGTTCATGTCCGGAAGCTTTTAATGGCACCAACAGATTTTCAGTAGAAAATTTTCTACCTTCAGTGTGTGTAGAAATGTTTTTACTGTTACCCACTCTAGGGAATAATTGGATAAATATTTTGTGTGGTATATGCTGATCTCAATGCACTTAATACATCTATAAATTGGAGTTAGTTCTGTAATTTCTGCACATTGAGATGAAAACTTAAATGAAAATCCAGTGCTTAGTTATGTCCCCAATCAGCCTATGGATACCTCTGATCCTATCTTTAACCCTCATTCAGAATGACAGGTGGCGCTTGTAGCAACAAGGGCCGGGTTGAATATCTAGGGGTTTGTTTTTAACAATACAATATAGAACCGGCTCAAGCCCCCACCCATTAACCTGGGGAAATTACACACCACCCCTGGATGCCTCTAAGAGGCAATACTTCCCCTCTCGCACGCACTGAGTCTGTGTGTAAAAAAGAAACTTAAAAGGAGGAAAGTAATCTGGCATTAATTTGGGAAAATGCTGGAAGCATGATTAAGAAGCATATGACCATGAGCAAAACACCCACCCAGAGTAGGTTGGACAGTATCTTCCGATTCTCACCTTGTGATGAGAAAGTTCAACAAACAAAAGTTTCTTCAATGTGCCACTCCCCTCTCCCTCCACCGCACCCTACTCACAGTTGTTGTCCTTGGGCAGCAAAGACCCAGAGTTCAGAGGTGAATTTGCATTAGTTCACCTGCCACCCATGAGGTCAGGGTGGGAGGTGACGAGCAGTGCCTTAGCTGCTGCTCGGCCGTCTGCTTGTTCTGCCGTCGGCTGCTCTGTTGGCGACTTGCCCCACCATCTCCTGGCAGCTCTGCCAGCAGCTTGCTCCATCCTCGTATAGCTGGCCGTTTGCTTTCTCCACCTCTCCATCAGCTGCTCACTCTGCCACTGCCTTCTCTACTGAAACCTCTGGGAAGTCTTGAGGTCCCACCACTTAACACAGCTCTGAGTGATTTCAGCTGTTTAATGAGGGAACCTCAGGCTGGGCAGTCTCTTTAACCAGTGACAGTGTCTCATACCAGATCTAATGCTTAGGCCTGGTTATCAGTGATTTCAGCTCTAGTGATCCACAACAAAAAAGGCTCTCAACTGAATCTTAGTCAGCTCTGCCATTACACAATGTAGAAAGAGAGGGTTAAATGGTATCTGGAAGCCTTAGGCAAAGCCCACATCACCAAGTAGAAACACCTGTTCTCATCTCCTCTCATCTCCACTGGGCTTTGTTACCCCTGCCTGGCGAGTGCAGTTCAGCTGAGGGTGAGTCCCTCAATCATGGTATGCCAAGCACTGTTCTGCTGCCCTTGATTCACACAACAAGGATAACAACCCTCTATTACCCCTACCCCCCAGTAACAAAGTGACTTGCGATCCAGCACCAACCAAAAATGGTCATTTGGGCAAAGCAGCTCCATCATGTTGCAGACCTGGGCATAGTAGGTGTGTCTATACAAACCAAGGTCAGTTCCTGAAGTCTTCTCCTCTAGCTCTCTACTAGATGTCAGGGTCAGATGTCATTCAGACCCTATTTACATATTTGAGCCATCTTCACATGCACAGGGGATATTTCCTCTTGTAAGAGGGTGTACTTGGAAGAACCTGAGTAAGGTTTGCCTGGTGTGGAATCCAGCACCAGGCATCCTGATGGCAGTCTTGTTTTAGGAAGAGATGCTGGAGGAGTGGTATTTTTCCCACCGTCTTCCCTTCACTCTTTCACACCTCGCCTGCCTGATCAGACTTGAAATTCAGCTCCCACTTTAAATGCATGACAAAGACGCTTTCATAGTTGTTATAAAGGATAACTTTGATTAATTTCAGTAGATGATGTTAACCAAAAATAGCAGTGATTGGAATATATCTTGCATATTTCCTGTAACACATGTAAGTGACATACAAGCAATTCCCTGTCAATGTAGTGTTTTTATTTTATAAAATGATTCTTTTATCATCTCCAGGATAAATAAATGTTTCCTTATAAAGGATCTTAATCTGCTACTTTAGACCAACTGAAGTGAATTTTAAGATTGGTTTTCTATTGTCTTTTTCAGTTTTTAATAATAATACATCATAGCCTGAGTGGTATGTGCCTAGTATTTTGCCCTTTTGGTATCTCTCATTCACTGATGAACAACTGTCCATTGTAAAAATAAATTTCAAAATATATGCTACTGTTTTTCTATGGGTATTTTGGGGATATTACTTAGCAAATTATATAATATGCCGAATGTAATATCCAGCCCTGATAGACTAATATACTCCCTTCAGTAGAATTTAATTTATTCATTCCTAGAAGAAACAATGTCTAAATCACCAACCTGCACTTTAAGCAGGAGGAGGGTTTGTCTGGCTGGCCGGGAGAAGAGAGCAATGCTTTCTGGCTTGGTGGGAGGAGGGGAGACGTAAGACTGCTGGAAAAGCAGTCAGAGTGGTGGATGACTCACCACCTAGGTATGAGGGGTTTAAAAAGAGAAGCATGGGCTTGGCCACTCCCCTCTCCACTCAGAACAGGCTGGGCAGCACCCACCCTCCCTCCCTAATTAGGTCACAAATATGCCAGATGTTTAGCTATATCTGCTGTGGGCATTACGCTAGCCACCCCGCTAAGTGGGGCTGGGAAGGAATTTTTCCCTTACCACCATATTGGCCAGGTGCAGTGGGGGTTTTTTCACCTTCCTCGCAGCAGGTTCAGGTGGGCTCTGTTCATGCACAGCATAACGGGCGGTAGGCCATATGTTGCAACTCTTTATTTAACTGTATAGCGATGTACAGTGCAGGTACTCCATAAATTAAGGCATGAAAGAACGGAAAAATGGCTTGGAAAAGGAATTAAGGAGAGGTGCTTGATAATTGAGCAAGCCGGGGGGCTGTTGGGGACTCCTATGATTGTTACAGCAGGGAACCAACCCCCCCATCGTCATAGTCCACCTTAACCCCTCCTATGAGGGTGGGGGTGGTGAGTAAGGTCCCGGCAAGGGAATTGCTGGAGGGTCCTGGTGCTGGCAAGGAAAGTGCTGGAGAGACCTGGATAAAAAGGGCGGGGGGAACTGGTGGAAGCCTCCCCCTCCCCCCCGAATTGGCTGGAATTGGTAAGGTCCCGGCAAGGGAATTGCTGGAGGGACCTGGAGGAAAAGGGGGGGAGCTGGTGGAAGCCCCCCCCAAAAATTGGCTGGAATTGGAGGGTCCCAACAGTGGATCTGCTGGAGGGAAACAAATTTTGCACCTGCACTGCACATTTTTTATCTGCCGGGTTAGTCCCAGACGTCTATCTAATACTAAAGTTGTGGCCTGATTAAACCCATATCTAATGTTTCCTGTCATTCTTCCAGCCTAGCCAGACAATCATTGGACGTGCCCTTGTAACTACATCTTTCAGCAAAAGTTGTAAGAGTGTTAAAATGAAAACTTCAGTGAAGTACCCCAGAACCTTCTACTGATCCTGACTATACTTCCTGAGATAAGCTAGACGCATAGTCTGTCTTTCAACCTCTGCACATGAAAAATGCAGCTTTGCCCTTTGAAGACATTTCCCTATCTGCCCCTATTGTGCAATGGGTGAAGCCCTGCTCAGCAACAAAATACATGCGGTGAAAATCTTCCACCTCTGTTAAGGGCATGAAAGAAAGAGAACACTACCCAGATGTTATTGCTTTGGCAAGTAGGTGGAGAACCAGCTTGCAAAGGGCTGCTGGCTCTCGATAGTCCCTTGACAACAGAGGAAGAGCTGTTCCAATAACTTCTAACTTGATTTTGGTGAGGACAGTTTCAAGTAATTTTTGCATATACCCCACATATACAGTACTCTTAGGGTATGTCTACTTTTGGAGATGGAGGTGTAAGTTCCATCTTGAGGAGACATACCCATGCTAGCAGAAGTATAGTTGTAGAGGTGCAAGGCACTAGCAGCCTCCTTGTACGATCCTGTCAGAGACTAGAGATACATACTTGGGCTGGTTAGCCCCTCCCACCACTTTACACTTCTATTTTTAGCATGCTAACTAGATCAGAGCTTGCACAGGTATATATCTCCTGAAGCTGGAATTTACACCTTCGAGCTCCAGTGTAGACATACCTTAAGAAGAGTAGATCATAACTCACAACTTTATAGCTCTTTTGAATCCAATGGATCCCCAAATACTTGAACTTATTTAGTATCCATTTCTGCTGTCATCACTCACATTTAGTACCTCACTCCATGAGCACTCCATTGAAGTCAATGGCACTACTCATGGCGTAAGTAGACAAAATGTGGCCATAGAAACAATAGTAAGGGACACATCACTAAATGCAATCCCACCTCTTGGGTGAAATATGGCAACTATTTAACATGGCACAATTCAACAAAAGAGGACAGGAAACAAAATATAAATAATCCCAGTAAAATTGTAGGAGGAATTAGGTAGCAGACTGTAATTACTTGAACTGAGATTGAATCAAGCTGTTAGGGCTAATAGACCTATTCTTGCCATAGGACCTTTTAAAATCACAATTATCAGTAATCTCAGTTTTAAATCTCTTCCAAAAGATGAGAATTGAACCCAGAGCTCTTCAGACCTCTAGTGTCTTACCTACAAAACTGTCTTTCCCAAACCTGTTCAGTCAATGCATACGTTCTTGATAAAGGTCCAGAAAGGGCTGGAGCATCAAGGGTTTTTCCTCCCTGTTTTGGGGAATATTTTTCCTATCAATTATTAATAGGTAGTGCATCTAGGCAAGAATGAATACAGGAAACAATACATACTGTTGTGTTTGGTAGAGAGAGAACATGTCCTCGCTGCAGGCTTAGCTCCTTCTGGCTACTCATGATGATACACCTAGAGCTAAAGGACAGAGTTCAGTGTGCTAACAGTGGGCATAGGCTTCCATTAGATACACATATTTAACAGGCACATTTGTGACAACACATTGGCTCCTTTAAAAATGACTAGAAAAGAAAACGGAAATCTTGCTGTTTGTCTTAAGGGAGTCAGGCTACTTCCAGTACCAGCAACTTTTTCATCATAACAGTATTAGTTATTTTCTTCAGTTAAAATGGTACTTGCATGCATTTTCTTTATATTTTTAATTTTGTACAACCGTAGTGAGAGCACAAGCTGATCAGTGACATTGTTGTGATATTAAAGGTCATAAGATGAAAAAGATTGGGCCTCAAACAAAACCTTGCTTAACCTGTCACCCCTCCCTAGTCAGACTCCGGTGAATTCAGATTTGGTGATCCGGGGAGCAGTGCAACTCACAATAATAATAACCAACTACACAATATTTCCAGCCTTGTAAAATGTTATCTGTGTAAGGTGCAATTTTACACCAGGACTCACTCTGCCTATATGCAGAGCAAGGCTTCCTAAAGCCATTCCATAAGAACACTGCTGAACATTTTGCAGGTCCTCTGTAAAGCACTTTGAGATCTGTGGATGATAAGTGCTATATAAGAGTTAGATATTATTTAATGACAAATCGTGGTTTTATTTAAGGAACAATAGAGAAATATTAGACATTAAATGTACATACCACACAGGTATTTTCTGCTGAGAGGTCAAGTTGCCTTGGAACCCAGCTCCCTCTTGTTGTTCCCAAGACACTTCTAATATTTCTACGTTTGGATCTTCTTTCAGCATGTTTTCATGGTCCAGATTCTCTTTACTGGGTTTGTACCCCTCAGGACAGCTGCATTCTGGTCTGGCTTGTCCCCCTTTTGACTATCTCCTCTCAGGAGGACTCTGGCTGTGATTCAGTTTCTCTTTCATGGGTGAGCTATGTTTGGTCCTGCTCCATGCTGCTCTTGCTTTTTTATTTTTTGAGCAGCCACAGTCTGCTTGTGTCGTCACATAACAGTTCTGGAAAAATCATGGAGCAGGTCCTCAAGGAATCAATTCTGAAGCACTTAGAGGAGAGGAAAGTGATCAGGAACAGTCAGCATGGATTCACCAAGGGCAAGTCATGCCTGACTAATCTAATTGCCTTCTATGAGGAGATAACTGACTCTGTAGATGAGGGGAAAGCAGTGGAGGTGTTATTCCTTGACTTTAGCAAAGCTTTTGATATGGTCTCCCACAGTATTCTTGCCAGCAAGTTAAAGAAGTATGGGCTGGATGAATGGACTATAAGGTGGATAGAAAGCTGGCTAGATCATCGGGCTCAACGGGTAGTGATCAACGGCTCCATGTCTAGTTGGCAGCCGGTTTCAAGTGGAGTGCCCCAGGGGTCGGTCCTGGGGCCAGTTTTGTTCAATATCTTCATTAATGATCTGGAGGATGGCATGGACTGCACTCTCAGAAAGTTTGCAGATGACACTAAACTGGGAGGAGTGGTAGATACGCTGGAGGGTAGGGATAGGATACAGAGGGACCTAGACAAATTAGAGGATTGGGCCAAAAGAAACCTGATGAGGTTCAACAAGGACAAGTACAGAGTCCTGCACTTAGGACAGAAGAATCCCATGCACTGTTACAGACTAGGGACCGAATGGCTAGGAAGCAGTTCTGCAGAAAAGGACCTAGGGGTCACAGTGGACGAGAAGCTGGATATGAGTCAACAGTGTGCCCTTGTTGCCAAGAAGGCTAACGGCATTTTGGGCTGTATAAGTAGGTGCATTACCAGCAGATCGAGGGACGTGATCATTTCCCTCTATTTGACATTGGTGAGGCCTTATCTGGAGTACTGTGTCCAGTTTTGGGCCCTACACTACAAGAAGGATGTGGAAAAATTGGAAAGAGTCTAGCGGAGGGCAACAAAAATGATTAGGGGACTGGAGCACATGACTTATGAGGAGAGGCTGAGGGAACTGGGATTGTTTAGTCTGCAGAAGAGGAGAATGAGGGGGGATTTGATAGCTGCTTTCAACTACTTGAAAGGGGGTTCCAAAAAGGATGGATCTAGACTGTTCTCAGGGATACCTGATGATAGAACAAGGAGTAATGGTCTCAAGTTGCAGTTGGGGAGGTTTAGGTTGGATATTAGGAAAAACTTTTTCACTGGGAGGGTGGTGAAGCATTGGAATGGGTTACTTAGGGAGGTGGTGGAATCTCCTTCCTTAGAGGTTTTTAAGGTCAGGCTTGACAAAGCCCTGGCTGGGATGATTTAGTTGGGAATTGGTCCTGCTTTGAGCAGGGGGTTGGACTAGATGACCTCCTGAGGTCCCTTCCAACCCTGATAGTCTATGATTCTATGATTCTGGCCTGACTTTTCCTTTCTTGGCAACCTAGGTTAATTTTAGCTCCTTTGCAGATTGTCTGCTCCCAGGTGTGATAGCTTTCCCAACCAATTGTTTAGCAAGAAAAGTTTACATCAGTCTACCAATGGGCAGGTTGCTTTTATGACTCGGACTGAGCCTTTCACCTTTACAGTGCCTCCTCTTGCAGTACCATGCCCAAACAAAGGTTCTTTTTGTCTAGTGTCCTCTTTCATCTTCCGGGTTGCACAGCAATCTATCATTTTCTATGATATACCCCTCTAGCCAACTAAGTACTCAGTCCATTCGCCTTCCAGGGTAAACAGAAAAGTCTCAAAATAGGAAAATTCAAAATCTAATGGCTTTCAAGTCTGTCTCCTGACATCTATCTGGAACTTGTTGTTCTTGGCCTCTTTTAATACTCATGTTCTCTCTCTCAGTCTGGGGAAGTGGCAAGGGAACCCAGGCCCATCCTCTCCTCTGGGTTCCAGCCCAGGGACCCTGATTTAGGCAGCTAAGTACTAGTCCTTCAGTTCCTCCACCATTTTCCTTGGGCTGCTCCTACCTTTGCCCAGCTTGTTGATGTCTTTTCCCAGGTCTGTGGATTCTACTGCCCCTATCTGGAAGCTATGGTTCCTCAGCACTTCTTCTTTGCCAGCTACAGAGTCATTTCCTTGAAGCCATTCCCAGTCCCGCCTTGCAGTAGTTGGGTTGTATTACGAGCTTGCCTTAAGACAGTATTTCCCTCCCCATCTGCCCTCTTTTTGAGGCCAGGGTTGTATTCCAGGCCTCTTGCCCTACAGCAGTCAGTATCTACCTCCTCCAATTGGATTCCTCCTCAACCCTCTTTCCAGGGCTGAGGTTCTATCTCAGGCAATCTCTCTGTTCCTTGCCTTAGGGCACTCAGTATTCCTCTTTAAAAGGAGTTTTCTCCCTGAGCCCTTTTCTAAGTAAAGCCACAGGTTGTATTCCAGACAGCCTCCCTGCCTTAGAGTAGCCAGTAGTTTCCCTTCTTTGAACCGGACTTTCCCCTCAGCCCTCCTTCTGGGATTGAGGTAGCATCTCAGCCAGTCTGTTCATTCCTTGGGGCAGGAGTCCCCGGTCCAGCCCTCTACCTGCTTATGTCTGCCCCCACTGAGAGGGAGGAGAAAACCTTTATTTTGGCCCCTTTCTCCCAGTTCATTCTCCAGTTGTTTGGGGAAGAGACGAGGGCCACGGCAGGTGGTAGGGTGGGCTGGCCACTAGGCATTACATCCCTTAAGGGCAGGCTATGCATTCACAATGACCTTCAGTTGGAAGGTTCCATGTTCTTGGCCTTTTGAGTAACTAGTATGGGTAACAACAAGTCGGGGTGACACAACTATCATGAACAACTTTGCTCCTCAGGCAAAATGGAATGTTTTGCCACAAAGGCAAAAACTCATCAGTGCAGGAGATGGTGCTTTCTCAGAGACAAGGCTGGCTCCAGCGTTTTTGCCGCCCCAAATGGCGGAAAAAAAAAAAGAAAGCTGTGATCAGCGGCAGCTTTACCACTGCGGCTTCATTCTTCTGCAGCAATTCAGCAGCAGGTCCTTCCCTCCGAAAGGGATGGAGGGACCTGCTGCCGAAGAGCCAGATGTGCCGCCCCTTTCCGTTGGCTGCCCCAAGCACCTGCTTGCTGCGCTGGTGCCTGGAGCCGGTCCTGCTCAGAGATTGGTCTGAGACTATGGAATGAAGTCCCACAGGAACTAAGAACTACTGCTAACATCCCCACCATCTGTTCCAAATACACCTGGCACTTTTTCGACCTTGTGCTGGCCTCTCCCCTTCAGGACAGATTAAACAAGAAGTAACCTGCTGAAAATAATTTTTCATTAGAAATAAAAACACTGCTGCTAAAAAAAGCATCTACAGTACTTCAAAGATGTGCATATACAAATCAGAAAGCAGTTTTTCCTTTTCCCCCTGTAGGTGGCACCAACAATTTACTTCTTGGAGGTTTTTGAGAGCTTTTTTCAAGGAGCCTTTAAATGTGTAAAAGAGCAATTTCTTGCCCCAAGGCATGACTCTTCATACTGGTGGGTGATGGAAATATGGAAACTGGATCTTTCTCTAGGAGGTCCTACAATCCTTGCATATCTTCCAGTTACCTTCTGTGCTGCTGAAAGCAGAGGATTATATTTCTGTTTATGCCCTTGATTTGACAAGAAAGATGGGCTAGCACAGACTCGTGCAAGGCTCAGCTCTGACTGGGGTCTGCACTGTGGCATCAGGGCCCATGTTTCTCGATAGGCTCTTTCACAGTGCAATTTTTTAATGAAGATATAAAGTACATTATATTTATATTCTGATGGAAGGTTTACTGTTTTTGCATTGCATTACATAAATTTGCACCTCATGGATGCAAGCACATCAGCTGATTTGTTGTGAAGTGTTTTTTTGTTGTTGTTGTTGTTAAGATTCCAGCTCTGAAGGGAAATAGAAGGGGACATATCACCATACTAGCTTCTCTTTCTTTTATTTCAAATTCTCTACAAGTAGCCTGGAAATGACATGTTCCCATGTGTTTGGCAGAGACTGTACAGACGACCAGAACCTGTATAAATGCAAAGAGCAAAGTTGGATTAGTTTAATTTGGCTTTTAAAAACACTGTCTTGGCATGTGAAATGTTCTGATACTAAGGGCACCGTATAAATAGAAACTACATTATATTAAGGTGTTTACCAAAACGCTCCTCACCTATTCCTCCACCCCTGTAAATCCACTGAAAGTTTTATTATTCAGGGTTTGGGAGGTGGGCAGAATGGAGTGAAAGCTACAGAATGATTTAACACTATGGGAACTTAATCAATAAGACTGTTGCAGAGAGCTCCCAGGAAAGAATGTTGTTTTCCATCCAGATGATAATGAGGCAGACTAACAGCAACCTCTGGAGGAGGAATCCTTGAGCAACAATTCTGTGGTGCAGCTATGCTAGTTGCTAATTAATAGTTTTGAGGCCAATGGGACACCTTTTGGCCCCTCTGATACTTGCAGCATTTTCTGTGGCTTGTCCCACATGTCTCTTCCACCATCAGGGTAGGTTGGATTAGATTCAGAATTAGAATCTATGCAGATTTAAACAGCTATCCCTTGTGCTAAAAATTGGATGGTTTCTTTTCTGTTTTTCTTCCTGTTCCTGGCATTATCTGCCTGGTGCATGTACCATTGGATTGCTCCAATATTATGTCAGGAGCAGTTAGCTAGGTGAGGTGATTATACTGAGGTGTAAGAAATAGGAGAGGGAATTTTTAGTACATTTTAAAAAATATATTCCCATGTCTCGCTCCTTTTTCTTTGTGAAAATGTCAGATGGCTGAGCTTTTTTTGGTGTTTGATATTCAGTTGCCACCTGTGGCTTTACTTAAAAAATACCACCAAAACCCGGGCTTGCTAACTGTATAACCAAGAATAATAATTGCAGACTGAGGCAATTATAACGGACATCAAATCTCCATTCTGTAAGAAGCTGGAAAAGATTGTTTTCCCTGTATACAGAACTGAATCTTCACAATAAATGGAATTATTAGGATTTCGCACCTTGCTTTGTGGCAGAATAGATGGAGCAGGGGTCTGATATGGTATGACCAGTCCTGAATTCTGATAATAATTTAAACGTATCTAGCTGAGATAATACTTACAATCAGACTCCTATGGTCCCCATTACGATAGTATCACAGTCTTCAGTTTAATCTCAAATACTCTCTGTGGAGGTAGGAAAATATTATCTCCATTTTTTTCAGATGGGGAACTGAGGCACACAGATGAAATGACTCACCAAGGAAGCCTGTAGCAGAGCAGAGACTCAAACTCAGGTCTTCCATATTGCAGCCTTTCTCTCTTACACTTACATAGCATTACATTTTATCTGTGCATCTGAAAACACTTCACAAGCAGTAATGCACTTGTACCATCACAATAAGGTATGTATGTGTTTTTATACCCAACTGAAGTACAGAGATAGATGACTCACAGACACATAGTCAATTGGTAACAGAGTCAGTAGTTCAGGCTTCCAGTCCTGTGGTCTAACCACTACATCACATCCTTCCCACCAAATGATTTACTTCAAAATTCTTGAAAGGGTTTCTCCCCGCCCAAAAAATGCACTCATATACCACACTTGGTGTAATATGTCAAAGGCTGAAATCTGAGCAGATGAATAAAATTCTCTAAATTGATTATTAGTTGCATTTGATTTTGGTCATTTTAAAAAAAAAAAATTATTGTCCTGACTCTATAATGTATCTCATCTCTATACGAGGCTTGTGACTATGCTTATAATCATCGAAGGGAAAGCATGGAGCAACTGCATCTGTATACCAATGTATTTTTTTCTCAGTTTCACAACAAAAGGCCCTTGAGACTATGAGCGTTCATTTGATTTTTGCTGATCTGAGAGGTCTGTGTCATCTTTGATAATTCACCACAGCAGATCAAGCTTGACTGTACTACACATGGAAAATATCACATTAACTAGATCTTTAAAGTCTCGCACCTTTTTAAAAAAGAAATATTTAAACTATGTTTTTGGGAGGTAATGTAAACTAATTTTTTATTAGATTTCTAGAAAATTCTAGCAGAGCTTTGAATAAGCACAGTCTGTGTATTTATTGGGTGTAAAGAGTACTGTTGTGTTTTACCTAATGATTAAACTGATACATTCAAAGCTGCCTAGGTGATTTGATTAGAATGCTCAGTTCCAATGAGAATTCCCCAAGGCAGCTTTGAAAATCTGAGCCTAAAAATAGTACATTCTCAGCATCATATATGGTTAATGAATTTGGCATAATAATAGTTAGGCTGCTGGTGTGCTGACACCACAGCCTATCATGCTGGCCAATATTGCCTTATTGCTCACCTGGTGGTCTGTCTGTATCCATCTCTTACCTCTTGTCTTGTACATGGCACACACAGATTTGGTACTCTAATAACCTAAATCTGGAGTTGGAGTCTTCCCCAGTTTACTGAGCACCAGCTAGGAAGCAATTTTAAGAGACAAGTGTATTGGGCTGTCCCTAGCTGACAGGTCTGTGAATCTTGGGGTGGTCCATCTGTTTAGGGTTTTTCCACTGAGACCACTAGGGCTGTCTTTTTGTTTTGTTTGTACAGTGCCTAGCATAATGGGGTTCTGGTCCATGACTGGGGCTCCTAGCTGCTGCTGTAATACAAATGTTATGTATTATTTCCTAAGATATCTATCTCGCATATGATCCTGTCTTGCTCAATTCTTCATTAGTGACTTATGCTGCGGAAGATTCAGTATCATATTCATATTGGTTTTCATTAAAAAATTAATGTGAAATAAAAGAAACATCTGCAGCCTGAAGACAGCAGTAATGTTTCTACTAAAAATTTATGTTACTGTGGCATGTACTTGTTTACTGTAGGTTATAATGTGAATGAGACTATAGCTTTGTCAGTTGCACTTCTGTCTATTGATTTCAACACCGGTCAGCACTTCATTATATTATTATTACTTATTTGTTCTGTGGTAGAGCCTAGAAGCCCCAGTCATGAACCAAGATCCCATTGTGCTAGGTGCTGTACAAATGCAGAACAAAAAAGATGATCCCTGTTCCAAAGCACTAACCATGATGAACCCACAATGTCTTTATGTGTGTGGGTTTTTTTAAAACAGGATATAACCACTCCTGAAATATAAAGCGGTTAACATTTACTATGGAGGCTAACAAAAAATAAAAAGTCTCGCAACATTCTGGATTTCACCTTGATTGCATTAAAATGTTCAGGCAGTTTTGTGAAGTTCACAAAACCATTAGTTTTCAATGAAAATTTTGTGACATGAATGTTTCATCTTCTCATAGCTCTTGAATGGTGTATGGCTTCTGAAAAGATTTTAAAAAAGGACAAAGTTAATGAGAACAAGATTTAACTATTAAACTTCCTTGACTCATTTAAAATATTGATTGGAGAAACACTTTTGATCAAATATTTAGACCATATGGTAACATAATTAAATGGCCCCTTTTCTTTTCTTTGAAGGTTCTTAATGCCTTGTGTAATTTATCACAGAAAAATTGATTATTGGCCATGGGTCATGTGACAAAATAATCCCAGACATTTGATATTAAAAAAATAAAAGGAAAATTCACTAGCTGTAAATATCACCCACAATATGTGGAGATGGGCTTGAGTTGCAATGCCTGAATCTGGTCTTTCCCAGGATTTGGGTGTGTGTTTTATGTCTGGTATATTGGCTTTAGGCCATGTCTAATATGATGCTAATGTTGTGACAGACACTAATGAAAACATGACGTTTCCAGATGAAGCTGATGTTGAATACCTAGGCAGAAGAGGTAATTTCCTTATCCACTTCCTTAATGAACCCAAGGAGGGAGGTTAGTCTTCCCGCATCGGTGAATCTCCTCTTAGTTTTTATTAGGTTTTGCAACAATATTACATTTCTTAGAATGTATTTTTTGGTTAGTGCATATACAGCTCAGAACAGCTCATCATATCCAAGGCTTTCCAACTTGCTAACTGAGTCCGGTTAAGCTATCCTGGAGTAGGAGGGGAAGGTTGCCTTACATGGAAAAACCCTAAACAGATGGACCACCCCAAGATTCACAGACTTGTCAACCAGGGACAGCCCAATATATTTGTCTCTTAAAATTGCTTCCTAGCTGATGCTCAGTAAACTGGGGAAGAATCCAACTCCAGTTGTAGGTTATTAGAGTACCAAATCTCTGTGTACCATATATGCTGATTGTGTTGATTACAGATTGATGAGTAATGTCTGTTCCAATAGTCTGTGATCACTGGAGATTGTGAAACAAGCTTTTAGCCTTGCAATCAGAAGCAACTATTATACCTGGGGGTTGAACCCTTGGATAATAAAATAAATACATATACTTTAAAGATATTTTTCTAATGCTGTACTCTAATCAAGGCGATTCATGAACATAATTAAACTGACTAATAGGCCAGATCCTCAGCTGGTATAAACAGGTGTATCTCCACTGATATTAATGGAGTCACACTGATTTATATGGCCTTTGGATCTGATCCATTGCTTCTAAATAATAATTTATTAAAAAATCTAATCTGTTTTTGAAAATCAGTTTAATCTCATCTTGGTCTACAAGCACTCATACAATGTATCATAATTATGGTAGTGGCGTGGCATGAATAGAGGGCAGAGTTATGTTTGTTTGGGAACTGGAACCACATTTTTATACATTAACATGTTTGGATTTCTTTTTAGTGTAGCCTGACCTCTTGAATGTCCTGAATTCATAATGGTAGTTTTGGGGACAATTACAACATCACTGTAATGTTTATCTTAAATTATGGATATGTTTTCTTAACTTTAACTGTATTTTGACATTTTTTAAAATCTGGGAATATATGGAAAGTTGGCAATTTCTCAAAGAGACAGTATAAAGGCACAACATCAAACTACCCTGATGTGAAGGAAAGATAGGAAGAATATCAAGAGGCCAATATGATTGCATCAGGAGCTCTTTAATAACCAGAAAATCAAAGAGGAATCATACAAAAAGTGGAAACATGGACAAATTGCTAAAGATGAGTTCAAAAATAGTGCAAGCATGCAGGGAGAAAATCAGATTGGCTAAAGCACAAAATGAATTGCACCAGGCAAGGGACACACAAGGCAATAAGAAGAGATTTTGTAAATATATTAGGAGCAAGAAAGAGATGAAGGAAAGTGTAGGGTTCACTACCTAGTGGGGAAGGAGAGCTAGTAATGAATGCCACCAAAAAGGCTGACTTTTTTAATGCCTAGTCTGCTTTAATCTTCACTAAACAAGTTAATTGTGACCAGATGCTAAACACAATTAATATTAATAACAAGGGGAAGGGAACACACGAAAGAATAAGGAAAGAACAGGTTGAAGAATATTTAGATAAATTAGATGTAGTCAGGTTGGCAGGCCTGATTAAGGAACTAGGTGAAGCAATCTTGGACCCATTAGCGGTTATCTTTAGGTACTCATAGAGGATGGGTGAGGTCCCAGAGGACTGGAGAAGAGCAAACATAGTACCTGTCTTCAAAAAGGAGAACAGCGAGGAACTGGAGAATTATAGACCAGTCAGACTAACTTCATTTCCTGGAAAGATACTGGAACAAATTATCAAACAATTTGTAGGCACCTAGAGGATAACACAGTGATAAGTAGTAGCCAAAATTGATTTAATAAGAACTAATCATGCCAAACCAACCTAATTATCTTCTTTGACAGGGTTACTAGCCTCGTTGATGGAGGAAGTAGTAAACATGATATATCTTGATTTTAGTTGTGCCTTTGACACAGTCCCAAATAACATTCTCATAAGCAAACTAGGGAAATGTGTCTTAGATTAAATTACTATAAGGTAGGTGCAAACTGGTTGAAAGATTGTACTCAAAAAGTAGTTATCAATGGTTCTCTGTCAAACTGGGAGGACATAACTAGTGCGGGGTTCTGTTATTTTCGTATTAATTTAATTAATTTTCATTAATGACTTGGATAATGGAGAAATTATAAAATTTGTGGATGACACCAAGCTGGGAGGGGTTGCAAGCACTTTGGAGGGCAGGATTGGAATTCAAAATGACTTTTATAAATTAGAGAATTGATCTTAAATCAACAAGATAAAATTCAATAAAAACAAGGGTAAAGTACTATACGTAAGAAGGAAAAATCAGATGCACAACTACAAAATGGGGAATAATTGGCTATGCAGTAGCACTGCTGAAAAGGATCTGGGGGCTATAGTGGGTCACAAATTGAATATGAGTCAACAGTGTGATGCAGTTGCGAAAAAGGCTAATATAGTTCTAGGTGTATTAACAAGGGTGTTGTGTGTTTGACATGGGAGGTAACTGTCCTGCTCTACTTGGCACTCAAGTATTGTGTCCAGTTTTGGGCACCACAGTTTAAGAAAGATGTGGACAAACTGGACAGAGTCCAGAGGAGAACCACAAAAATGATAAACAGTTGAGAAAACCTGACTTACCAGGAAAGATATAAAAAACTGGACATGTTTAGTCTTGAGAAAAAAAGACTGAGGCAGGATCTGATAACAGTCTTCAAATATGTTACAAAAAGAGTGGTAATCAATTGTTCTCCATGTCCACCAAAGGTCGGACCAGAAGCAATTGGCTTAGAAATTGAGATTTAGGTGAGATATTATAAAAAACTTTCTACTTATAAGGATAGTTAAGTACTGGAATAGATTACAAAGGGGGAGAGGGAATGTAGAATCCCCATCATTGGAAATTTTTAAGCACATGTTGGACAAACACCTGTCAGGGATGGTCCGGATATCTTTGGTCCTGCCTCAGTGCAGGAGGCTGGATTACCTCTGGAGGTCTCTTTCTATGATTCTATGTAGTATCTTATTCTCATTTTAAGTAAGACCAGAGAAGTCAACAAGTGGGGGTATATATAATATACTCCTACTTAAAAGGCCCCTCTATGAGAAATTGTTATAAACTAGAAATGATGAGAGTGGAAGAGGTCCCCAAGTCAAGTGGTTGAAGGCCTATAATTGTTATGAATCATTTACTCTTTAAGCACTTTAAGATTCTTTGGGATGAAAGGCATTATATAAATGTAAGAAATTATTAATTAATGCAGCTCATTTGTTATTTTAAAAGATTTCATTTTTATGGTTGGACCCATTTGGCCTTTTTGGTGTATTAGTAAAATGATAAAAGGGATTTAATACATCAGCATTTCATTTAAGCACCTTTTAAAATAAATAAAACAAAACAAACCTTTATTTCCTGAAAAGGAAATTAAGAGTCAAAGCCTTTAATCACTAGAGAAGGTGAATGTTAGATGCCTGTTACCTCAAAAGCTAATTCTTAAAATTATCAGCTGACTGCTAAGATATGTCCCCTCACCTTAAATAACATTCTAGGACAGTACTTCCTTCTCTTATCCTACAGTGAACTGGCCTTTAGAATTAGTCCCCAGACAATCTGGTTAAGGCAAGGGGTTTTCTAAGACTGGCGCAGGTGCAAACAGCCAGCTGCAGGTGTCCACTAGCCACTTGACTGCTCAGTTGCCATAACAAATTAAAATCAAAAGGTTTCCTAAGTCTTCAGCCAAAAACCAATCTCTGTTTAAAACACAAAGGAAGAAGAAAGGTACAGTTTTAATTTCAGCATTAATTCTGTGACAATTCAGCAAAAAAAGTCTTTAACAACAGAACTACTCCTGTCACAACACAAGTTACTTACGTTTCTTATAAGATTTGTAGGTTTGTCCTGTTGCCAATGTATCCAGTTCCGTGTGTAAATTCAGTGTAGCCTGTGAACTGAGTGACCAATAAAACTATTGGACTTGCCTTCATTCATTATTATTGTTCTGTTTACATGAACATAGAGCAATTTCTCACCCCAATCAGATACAAAACCAAATCTAGATTCATATAGCACTCAAGAGAGTGAGGAGCAGTTGTACTGGTTTAAACCAGGTTCAGTGCTGGCAGGTCCTTTATGGACTTTTCTTCATTATACATATAGGGAAACCGTTGCAGGGAGTGCAAGGCCGCAATTCTGCAAAAATGTAATGCACATGCTTAACTTTATGCACTGTGAGTAGTCTCATTAAAGTCAAAGGGACTACTTACAATGTGTAAATTTAAGCCCATGTGTATGTCCTTAGAGGATCAGGGCTGAAGTGAATTCCATTAGGTTATAACCAGAGATAGCAACAGAGCCAGGGTTATTTATTTATCTTTAGTTATTTTTTATTTATACAATATTCCTATCCTTAAGCTCTAGGAAGCACATGAACATTTCAGTAATTAAAAGGACACAATAATTCAGGTTGACCCAGCAGCAGCTCTCACTCTCCAAATTCTGAGGCCCATGTCCCTCATCTCACCTTTTTCAGAAACAACTTGGATAAACAGATATGCTTTGGACTGTGCCCTGAAGGTCCATGAATTAGGATTCTCTTAGTGCAAGTTCTAGAGACCAGGGCACTTGTGTTTAACAGATTTATCAGCTTGAACACAGAAACTGATCTTAACTGCTGGGTTAAAAATGAGAAGGGAAGTAGCCTAAGATTCACAAGACCTAAACCATGAAGGATCAAATCCAACACCCTGAACTGCATTTAGAAACTAGATGGAAACTGATGCATTCTCTCTTATCTGGAGTTTAACGTGCTCCCTGCAGAAGGTACTGATAACTGGGAGGGTTGCACTTTCCAAATGTCCCAAGTGATCTTCAGATGTAATAAACAACTCTGGATTAGATCTCCTCACCGTGAGAACATACCTCTGTACTCAGCTTAGTGAACTGTCACTCCATTTTGTGAGTAGAAGCAAAAAAGTATCTCTAACTAAGTCTGTAATAGGTCTAAATGAAACAAGAGAAATTTAGGATAAATAGTGGGAAGGGGGGAGGAGGGGAATTACCTAAGAGAAATGAGAAATTATCCAAAATTAGAAATTATTGAAGTAAAATAGTTTCCCAAGTCAGGAGGGTGAAGACCTATAATTGTTTTGGATCATTTACACCTAAAATAGACAAAGCATTAGAAAAACATTTTATAGAGAACAATTCTGTATTAACAGGGGAATGGAGAAGATGACCTAGTAGGTGATTTCTAATTTCTCTGACTCTATACTATAGCACTCAAAAGCTGCCTTTCGGTATTTTCCTTATTCTGAAAAATAAAGCAGAGGATTTTGGTTTAGACTTTCCTGATGGCTTATTACTCACTGAATAGATAGAACAACCACTGTGAGTTTCAAAAAGCCAAAATCTGAACTGTACTGCAATGTCTTTTCCAGGTCAACCCATAAGCAGTGGTGCAAGTATTCTGAGTGCATGTTCTTAGTGTCATGAGTAGAATGACATCCATATGTGACCAATATTTTGTACTGTTAGCACTGCACTATTTCCTTAAAAAGAAAATGTCCACTGAGAAATAGAGCCCATAGTGTCCAGACTTCTTTTTTATTAGTGCTTTTTTTCACCTGATACAGCACCTAATTTAGGCCTCAGACAAAAAGAAAATGTATCTTGAATATGCATCACGAGTTCCAAAAATGAAAAGAAATTGGATTTGGATAGCACTTACTCAATAGACAGATATGATACATGGTAAGAAGGTGCACTGTCTGCCCTGTGATAGATTAAACTACTTTGTAGGAAAATTACTGTGAGCCAGTCACCACCACCACCGTGGCTAAATCTTTAATAAAATTCTCTTCCATATTCAAGAGCAAGGTATGAAGTACACAATAAGCAGAGTGAAGTAGAATGCCATTTATCAAACCCCAGCTAGGTCTGTAATCTCCTCCTTTATCCTTTTTTAGTACTTTATTTGTCTTTATTGTTGCAAGAAGGCACATTTACTCAGGGCAGTGGGCATGCAGACTTGATAAACCTTTTGTTTTAAACTCTACCTGTGTTTTGGATGAGATAGCAATGCTGTTGCTCTGTCAGGGTAATTAGTTTGTTTCTTTTTGGTGGTCCTTTACTTGTTACACATTCTTTCTCCTCCCCCCCCATCTCCACCTGTTGACCTTGTTTTGATACTTGAGCAAAGGACAGCAAAGTCACCAAGACAAGGCAATGGCAATGCTAAAGCGTGTGGAGGAGAACTGCCCAGGATGCACTCTGTAATGCCTTTCTGAGAGCCTTTTGGCAAGATGGCTGTTTTGCATTTGTCCCCTCGGTGTCATTACATGGCTAAAGCTGATTAAAGCAAAAGTATTTTCAGTGGAAAGGGGGAAAACATTATTCAAGTAATTTTCTTCTTAAAAATTAAACACGAGTCCAAATGCTAACTTTCCTAATTACAGTAATCATTATCACAATGTTAAACCCAGTTCTGGATGCTCTGAACATGTAAGAATATTCCAATCACTTTTAGCGCCATGCTGATATTAAGAACAGATGCAGTGGAAGGGTCTTGTGGGTAGGAACTATGTGACTGGTAGTGCTTTTGTGCTGCCTGAATATGCATACTGCCAGTCTGTGCTTCAGCCCCGGGGGTGATTTTTTTAGTACCATTGTAACCCTTTTTATTGTTTGAATAGCAGTTTTATGACAAAACATTTATATTCAGACTGCCTTTGTACTTGACTGAAAGAGAGCAATCACTGAGAGTGATAAGGCAACAATGGTAATGATAACTGCATTTATGGAAGCTTGCAGAATGTAAACGGGCATGCAAAAATAGACTTACAATAATATTCCACCTGAATTAGTTTGGGCATATTACTGGTGCCAGAGCTGCATTTGCTTTTTTCCCCCCTCCCCGCCACCTTGTGATTGTTTCTGTGAGTCTAACAGGTAAGTGCATCAGGTTTGCTTTACAACCAACTAACACGGAAAGCTGCTGTAGTCAGGTAGAGCACCATTATAGTTTTGAAAAGTTCAGCATTTTCAGATGAAATGTTGAACTGAAGTGTGGATTCCTAAGAACTTGCGGTTATTTGCTCTTGCAGTAAAATGGTCTCTTGAAGCCCCACCTCTCATGAAAAATGGATAATTCTTTCGCTCTTCCTTGAGGCAGAGAGAATAGCGTACATTGTAACATAATCCGAGAGTGTTAGAGTGGTCTTCTGACCACTAAGTGCAAATGTCACCCATATTTTACAGATGGTAAGTACTACTTTCCCCTTCCCTTCCAGTAGCAGGCCTCCTTTGAATCCTCTGTGTGTGAGTATTTCTTCAAATTGGTCTCTTCCAGCATAAGACAAAACAATGTACTCAGATGGTTTAGGTTCTTAGTATGACTCTTTTGTGGTGTTCTTTTTAAGCAAGAGGTAGTTTCTGGTTCTCTACTAAGTACAGGGCCTGAGAGTGCACTGGAATTGCTTCTCAATCTGTTTGCATTGTATGTTTCAAGATGGATATAGGGAAGAGTTTGTGTACATATACTTTGTTTTAAAAGCATGTTAGGGCCAGATTCTGCCTTTCTCACTTTCATAAAACCTTACTCTGTGAATAGTTTCACTGAAATCTAAAAAATTACTCACAGAGTAAGGGATGACTCACCATGAATTAGAGTGACAGTATCCAGCCTATAGTTTGTATAGATTTCTTCAGCATTTAAAAATAATTTTGACAGAAGACAATTTGATAAAAAATCACTCTAGCCAAACTGTCTCTTTTCATAACCAAAAGTCTGTATGCCTCTTTTGATAACCACCAGTGACCATTTTGAAAGATTTCTTAATTTGGGAACATGCTATAAAATAGCAGTGAACATTAAAGCTGGTAACATAGACACATTTCAATTTCTTTAATATTAAAGAGATTTCTTTAATGTCCATTTTATTTCTCTCCATTTTTGATAGTATGCCTGATTTTTTCTTTCTTTAGATATTGGTAATACAAAAAATGTAGGTGCGGAGGTTGGGGGGTGTTGAGTGAGATAGGTGGGTGTTGAGGGAGTTGTGAAAGCTTCATGAATCCAGAAATGTAGCAGGAGGGACAAGAATAATAGAAGTCTAAACCCAGTGTTGTTCTGAGCACATGTATAATTTATTTTACTAATCCACAATTTCATTAATTACATTATAGAAATTTCTGTATAGAGGTATATATGGATGCACATTACGTGTGCCTATATTTGTTCATGTGTTTCTAGCTATGTAATTTTTGTATTAAACATATCTAAAAATCATAATACAAATTCTTTTTGCCAAAAGAAATGTAAGTAATACAAACATTTTTATAGCATTTTGTTGAAGTATCAGACTCAAAAATATGTCACTTTCTACTAAATGCCTTTCTAATTCTTTTGCAGCAAATGACACCTTTTCCCCAGGCCCCACTACTTAATGGGTATTATTGAACATGTGTCTCTTACAGGGTTTAAAAAAGTGCAGCACTAGGTGGGGGGAAATTTTTAAAATGTGCATGGACTATTTAGGAATATGCACAATGAATATTAAACAAACACCTGAAGTTCCCGATGCTGTTGCCTAGACCCAGCGCTTCATTATCTATTCCGTGCTGTGACTTTGAATGTATTATTAGGCACCAGTCTCTTAGCCTATAAAGCTTGTGAATGATGTATGTGAAAGTGACTTCCAGCAGAGAGAAGTTTATCACAGATCCACCGAAAAGGTAAGGCAATTTTTTTAATTTTTTTTTTTAGTTTATGTGACAGAACTACTGTCTGCAGACCATGAGAAAGGTCTGGTTTAGATGTTGATTAAAGTGGCAAACTATACACGTCTTACCCAAACAACAAGTCCAGTCTTGGGCACTCTGGATTCTGATTAAATCTATTTGCAATATTTGGACACTACTTGGCAGATGCAACATTTTGGATTGAAATATTTCCCTATTTGTTTTGTGTTACACCTCCCTTTTTATGACTTTCCCCCTCTCTTGTTGACTCAATGGTAGCACAGATGGTCTCAAATTTTGGATCTTTTGTGTCTTCCCCAAAATTCAGGAATATTTAGATCCAGGGTTTGGGTTAGAACACATACAAAGTCAGCCTTGCTTTTAGAAATCTGACATATACATCAGGTTAAAGAGACAAGGCTGATGAGGTAATATCTTTTATTGGACTAACTTCTGTTGGTGAAAGAGACACACTTACACAGAGCTCTTCTTCAGGTCTGGTATGCAATAGCTTTAAAAGATCGGATCAATGTCGTTAGCATTCTTCCTACCTGCCAAGGGATTCAGTGTTAACAAGTGTTAATGAGCATTAGAAAAAAACAACAAAAGGAGGGGGAGGTGATGAGTGATTGAGACACGAAGTGGGAGAGGAGCAGAAGAGGTATTGCAGCAAAATAGATGCTGGTGAAGAGAATGTATCAGTTCCCACCTCTCCAGACAGACCATTAGCAATGGTGGATTTCGTGGAGCCCTACTATCCCATCATGTGCACAGAAAGAAACTTAGCTTGGCTCATTCAAATAAGTAGACAAGAGGAAAATGTATTCCGAAAAATGGATGGTGCTTCTTCATGAGCCTGGGAATGTGCATGGGGTACTCACATTTTGTCACTGTCTGTTGAAAGAGCATGAGATTCTGAGGATGCATAGTGAAAGCCTAAGCCCTTCTGTCATATACTTCCCTTCAGAAACAGCATTAATAAAAACTGAGTGAGGGGTGAGCCACAACATAAAGCTGTCCAAGATAACTCAAGCATGCTCCTTTCCCCTGTACTGATGAGAACAGAACTGTTAGTGGTAGTACAATATAGTTACATATCTTTAGAGTGTGTGTGTGGGTCTTGGCATTGGGCCACATTGTAGCTAGATAACCAGTTTAAATCATGCAACGTTTTTAGTTTACTCTGAAAGCAGCATATCTTGATGGTGAGGCCTTGATTCATTTGTTCAGCAAAGGAGACTGAAAGCACATAATGTAGAGAAAACCCCACCTTCAGTCAAATCTTTTGTCACCATTACAGTTATCTTTGTCTACCCCTAAAATTAATCAGGTATACAATAGTGAAATGAAAGAGAAAAGAAAGACAGAACAATTAGCTGAGTAGTGTCTTTGATCGGGGTCACATTCCAAATTCTCTGTCCCTCTCCTTCTTCTCTTGGGCATCTGCGTAGACATCAGTTCACACAGGTGTTGACAAGACTGGCAAGACTAGTGTTAGTCCTTAAGATTCACTGATTTCAAATGTTTCTAACCGCCTGGCATTGTTGTCAAAGAAATATTGGGAAAATTCATTTACCATGAAAGTTCCAGTAGTATTATTATAAATCTTCTGGTTTATGTCCGGTAGAGACATCTGAATACATGATTGAAATCCATAACTAGAAGTAAATCCTGTAAAGATTCTAGCATCTCTGTCTGGAGAAAAATAAGCACCAGAGATTGGGAAGCAAATCAAGAAGGAAAAAAAAAAGTAGTCTGGGGCCTCTTTTTTGAAAGAGTTGGGACAAGATGATTCAGGACAAAAAATGAGGGGGGGAAAAAGATGTTAGTTTTCAAAACATTTGGGACAGTACAATTCAGAAAGGGGTCCAATTGTTTACATATTTTAAAGAATATAACACACTTTGCTTTTTTACAGTGAGATGATAAATAGGTCATTAGATTTTTCAAAGATTTTTTTAAAAAAAGTACTTAAAAATGGGTGAAATTATGCAATGCAAATAAGCGATTACAGTTTTTTTCCAGGGGAAAATATTAGTTTGAAGCATTTCTTTGTGGAGTTTTTGCGCATTTTTAAAATATGTTGATAGCTTTACGTAGAGGATGAATATTCTTTCAAAAGGGAGAAACAATTGAAATTAATTATCAGCTGAAGAATTGACAAGCATCAGCAGTGGTTTCTTCAATGCATGTTACTTCAGTCAGAGTGTGCCCTAGTTTTTAAACCAAACTTAAATTCTGCAGCCCAGGATCAAGTTAGTACTTTGTTGTGTGGAACAAGTAGATACTTATAGGCAAGTTGGAAACTTATTTACTCACAAGCTGCCTGATAGCCAGTTCAGAAAACTTAAGCCACTGGATTTCTGATTTGCCAATGGTGCAACATCATCAGCAAACAGTCCAAATAAGATGACTATTAACATGTGAAGATGATTTTCCCTTTTTTCAGGTTTAACCCTAATTTTAAAATGTCAATTTGAGGATGGAACTAACTACTGGAGGGGAGAAAGGGTGATGGCAGTGGTTGCTAGATTGTATGGCATGGGGGCTCAACTTGAAAAACTAAATCTTTTAAATAGCACCATTCGGGTTCACATACAACTGCTTTAAGATATTTGGATTTTAAAATGGTTAACCTTGAACCTTGATAACGGGGAATAAGCCTTTTCCTAAAATTTCTCCTTCTGTGTTCAGCATAACGTTAACATGGCTGGCATGTCTCCTTTTATCACAGCAGGGGACACTGTGTATTTGAGGGATGAACTAGTTTCATAGTGACAGTATGAAATCTGTTTGAACTTGTTTGCATATGTGTGCCAGTTGGCATTCACGTCTGAGGTGGTAAGTGTTAGGGCACTGTGTCAGCAATAGATTTTTCTCATAATAGCTAATACATATCCTATGGATATGTCTGTTCCTTTTATGGTTCAATGATATTTTTATAGCCTATAAATATAGCAAACATTGATAAAGACACATAAATCAATAAAGAAAATCAACAGCTCACAGTAATGAATGAGAACAACACAGCTCACAATTAGGTATATTAAATATAATTAGATTACTTTATGCCTTTAACTCCAAGTAAAGGTGACTACATTCTTGAAAACTTTTAACTGACCTCTGTTATAGGTTATTCTGTCTGATATGCAAGACTTAATTCCTAAGAGACGCTATTTTTTTACATGTTTACTTTCTCTCTGTAGGTTTGAGCTGATGTAGCCTACCACTTGAAATTATCTCTTTGCTCAGCATTAGAGGAATCTGTCAAACCAGACCTGAGTGATATAGTTATGTCTGAGCCACCGTATGTGAGGATGCAGTGGTTTTTGGGTAGGGAGGTGGATTAAGAGTTTTGTAAACATATTGTCTTTTCCTCCTTTTGGCTTGTTCCTGAAATCTCTCTTGCTTGCTGTTCCTATTTTATTCTGCACTATTTTGGAGCAGTAGCATCATTTTATCCTATGGACCAATTTGTACAGACTTGTTTTTGTCCAGGGAGGACCAGAGTGACCGCGCAGAGAGAAGGAAGACCAGAGACCATTCAACACCTGATGTGCTGAAATCCAACATTAGCAGGAAGCTATTCACCTAGAGATATTTTTATGCAATGCAGGTTTCTCCCATAGCAAAGGACTCAGATAGAAACTTTTGCCATGTCAGCTGTTATGAACTGGATGAAACTTTGTTATGAATTGAGCTAAAACCTCTCTGAGATTAATGGATGTGAACGCACCCTTCAATTAATATAACTGTAAGGATAAATTAACCATGATCCCTCAAAGAGTTAGGTGAACCTGCCTAGGAGTTTTGGACTATCTGAGCAGAGGGGCTTTTGCTGAGTATTGTTTTGGGTAAGTGTGTACGTGTGTGAGAGAGGGAAGGCAGAACACGGAACCAGTGAGAGACTGAGAGCAGAGCAAAAAAGGCAAGCAGCAGCCAGTGAACATGGTGTGACCCTGAGAAAAAATATAGAGGTTCCGGGTTGGAGTGCAGGCAGAAAAGTAGCTTGCAGCTACCTCTTTTGCCTTGGTTGCTGCTGCAGTTGGAAAAGCAGAACTTTGAACATTCCTTGATAAAACAAATCAAAATGGCATCAAAGAAAATAACAAACTCTATCATCAGTTTCACCTCCCAGTTGGAGCATCCTCAGGACCCCAAATTTTGATTCGCTGCTCTGATCAAAAAGGGGCAATAATGTGCATGTCTACTTCTGTGCTGGAGAGACATATGTTAACAATGAACAGTACTAATTCCGATGCTGTCAGTATTTTGGTAATGTAGGTCCCTCCCATTATGGGGGCCTCCAAATCTTGCCAGGGAGGTTCTGCTTAGGCCTCTGTGTATTGGCTCCAAAGGACTACAACTACTTCCAGTTAAATCGGATGAGCTAGACCCTGCAAGGACTACAATTCTCATGATGCAATGTTTGGTCCTCTCTGGGGGCATTGCTTTAAACTTTGCTCTGTGGCCTCATATCTAGGCAGAAGTGGAAAGGCAAGAGATCGAAGGCCTGGGCTGGCTGAGGGAAATGGAGAGAGTTTGGGTGTCCAGTGGGATAGGAGCTAGTGGCAGTTGCCTGGTTTTGAATCTGGAGATTTGGGAGACTCTGCTGTCAAGCCATCCCCGCAGAGATCAGTGTTAAGGCCATGCTGCACCTATAGGCCTGTTAGCACCCAAGTTTCAGCCCTTTGACTCAGCAGTAATCTACTGACAACTGCAGGCAGAAAGCACTGGTTGTACTGGCCGATCCTCAGCTGTGCCCACAGGCAATTGTAGAAAGTCGGAGTGCCCAGAGATTATCCTCCTTGTCTGGGGAGACCCTGTCAGTCCCTTTGATAGTTTGATGTGAAAGTCTTTGTCCTAGGGGCAGTGTGCTGAGATGAAGACCAGGGAGCTTTTAAGAAAAGTGATTGCCTGCTTAGAGTTGCTGGCTGTTGTTTTATATCCAGGATTATTACCAGCTGTCACTATGTCAGTCTTAATCTGCCCTATACCCAACTGTCTCACTCTTATTATCTGGACAGCCTCTGCTGATTCAGGGATACCTAGTGCTGCCCTTGAACTCCCATTCATCAAGGGTGCCAACAAAGAAAGTGTCTGGGATTTTAAAACTACAGGGGAATGCACTCTCTGGGAGGTGTTGAGATGGTATAATGTTAATGGTGAATGTTCTTGTGTAAGTTTGTTTTTTTAACATAAGTCTTGGTTGTAATGAGTAGTGGTTAAGTTTATAAGTTGTCACCATGAGCTGAACTGTTGTGATACCACCTATTATCTTGTCACAGTCATGACAGTAGGGACTATACTCTATTTCATTCTATTGCATTGTCATTGTATTTTGCTATGTTACTTCCAAGTAAAGCTGTTCCTGGCTCTAACTTGGGTGTTTAATGCTTTCCTTAAAGCAATAAGTATCATTTTCCGTTATCTGCCATCTATTACATGGTTTAGTTTGTAGTTGTTCCTGGCAGCTGGGAATAACAGAGGTATATACTGCCTATCCAGGTGAAGGCAACTGTCATTCTTCCTGTGAGTAGAGAGCTGTTGCAGATGGGTGGCTAGAAGATTCTCACCTATCCAGCACCACCACTGGGACCACCCACGGATCTCCATTCTCCTCAAGAACATCAGGCACCCAGGCAAGTGGTGAGCACTCGCCTACTCCGGTGTGATCTGGAAGGGCAAAGAGGCTTAGATAAGAAACAGATGTAATTTGGGGGAAAATTACAAATGAGTATGTTGAACAGTTTATGAGTCTGTAGGAGTGAAAACTGACCCTCAGGGATGGGATAGGCCACTGTCTGGGCAGCTGGCTAACTATTTCTTTCAGAGTCCTATACATTACAATTGTGTCACTTGACATTTTATGAATATACAAATCTCCACAAAATCTCATGAATAGCTAGATATTTAAAATGGATTGTATCTTGAAGACACAGATGATAATATTGTTTGTGATTAACAAGTATCTTTCCAGCATGAAAGCAAATGGATAACATTTTTGTTAAAAGCTGGCATGTCTGGTTCCTTTGGTAAGGAAAAGGCTTCATGCCAGCAGGATTAAACTCTCTTGGTGAATTGATTCATGCATAATCTTGACTTCAACACAGAAAAATATAAGATTTGAACAATCCCTGTTCTCTTCTCATCCTGCATGGCCACTGCTCATCCTAGAGAAAAAACAAGTCTGAGGTCCCTGGTCCATGTTTTCTCCTTGCATGGAGTGGGTCTGCTATGCTTCTAAGACCATTGTCAAACCATGTTGGGCTGGTAGATACAGCATAGACTCCCTCCTCTCAGGGGAATGTGTGTGGATCCAGGACTTCAGACTTATTTTTAGATGGGGTCAGTTATGGCAGCTGGGAATAAGGGCCAGGCATCCTTCAACTCATAAAGTTTACTAATTATTTTATATACTTATGGGCTTTCCTGTGACACTCATCATGATCATATAGAACACCTCACAAACACTGACATATATTAACCCAGAGAGCATTGTCTTGATGTTGTAATGCATATAACTTAACTTGGTTAGAGCTTGTGGAGTAGATTTCTGAGCAAATTGGTATGACCTAGACTCTCTTTCTTAGAGGTCTTTCCAGCTCTCTTACCCATAGAGTTGGATCTAATCTCTCAAAAATTTGTTTATTTTCTAACTGGTATCCCAACATTTCTTATTGCAGACACACTCCTCTTTCTTCCTGGTGCTTCTTACTACTAAATTAATGATGAACTCCAGGACTATCCTCTCCCATGAGTTCTGGCGCACCTCTGCTAACCCACAGCAGAATGGGGTCTGTTTCAAAACCAGTTACTTGCAATTGGGCATGCTCCAGGTTTGAAACATTCCAGTGTCTATCAAGGATTAACATGTGCACAGCTGAATGGGAGATAAGCAGCGGAGATGCATGGAGACTGGATGCCACAGTCATCACTGAGGCGACTGTCTGCAAGGGAAAGGGTATTAAGGATAACAATGGCTCTCATAGTCAAGGTCTTTGGCAAAAAGTACAGTTGTCTGGAAAAGTTGGTAATCAGAGGGTTAGATCACTAGGTAGATCTTTCCATCACTCATCTCAATGGGCCCATTCCTAACTAGAACTCGTCAAATAACTGATTTTTTTTGATATGCTGACATAGGGTGACCAGATGTCCTGATTTTATAGGGATAGTCCCGATATTCAGGGCTTTTTCTTATATCGGTTTTGTGACAGACCCAGACCAGTGGGGTACAGGAGTCTGGTAGAGGGCAAATATACTGGTCACTGGATGAGTAGTTTTCTGTTCCCTGAGTGACCAGAGCAGGGGCTGCACTAGAGTAATCTGGAACCTGCTAGAACCAGTTAAGGCAGGCAGGCTAATTAGAACACCTGGAGTCAATTAAGAAGAAGCTGCTAGAATCAATTAAGGCAGGCTAATCTGGGCACCTGGGCTTTAAAAAGGAGCTCACTTCAGTTTGTGGTGCGAGTGTGAGGAGCTGGGAACAAGAGGCGCAAGGAGCTGAGAGTGAGAGGGTGTGCTGCTGGAGGACTGAGGAGCACAAGCGTTATCAGACACTAGGAGGAAGGTCCTGTGGTGAGACTAAGGAAGGTGTTTGGAGGAGGCCATGGGGAAGTAGCCCAGGGAGTTGTAGCTGTCATGAAGCTGTTATAGGAGGCACTATAGCCAGCTGCAGTCCACAGGGCCCTGGGCTGGAACCTGGAGTAGAGGGCGTGCGCGGGTTCCCCCCAAACCTCCCAATTGACCTGCACTGTGGATTCTTCCAGAGGGAAAGGTTTCTGGGCTGTTCCCCAACCCAAATGGTGAAGCTCTGAGGCAAGAAAATCCGCCAATAAGCGCAGGACCCACCAAGATTGAGGAGGAACTTTGTCACAGTGCCTATTACTCCCCACCCGCATACCGATTGTTCACATTTGCTATCTGGTCACCCTATGATGGCAGTTCTGAAAAATCTTTTGTTTGACCCAAAATAAACCATTTTCTTTCTGGGCACTTTTTAACATAAAAGCAAAGGAAATGAAGGGCTACATTCACAATACAGCCAGAGGAGGGGGTAGCAGTCATACCCACCATATAACTTTTAGCCCAGGAGCTAGAGAACTCACCTAGCTGTAGGAGATCCAGGTTCAATTTCCTCCTTTGCCTGATGTGGAGAAGGTATTAGAACTTAGATCTCCCACCCTGTAGGGGATCTCCGTAATCCCTGGGCTAAGGTATAGTCTTGTGTGGGTCTTGCTTAGTGTAAGAGACCCATGTTCAAATGCTTTCCCCACATCATGCTGCAAGGGGCGAATTGAACCTGAGTCTCGCACAACCTAGATGAGGGCTCTATCCACTGGGCTAAAAGTTACACTGGGTGTTGGCAGAAGCACCTCCCTTTGGTGCTGTTTGTGAATTGCATCTAAGTCCTACAACATTTGTTTTTGTTTTGGCTGAAATGATTTGGCAGATTTGTGTCAAATTTGTGAATAGTATTGAGTCAACCAAAAATTTCATTTTTCGGTGAATATGCATCTGAAAAATTTTGCTCAGCTCTATTGGTAACCTAGTTGCATAAATAGGACTTTAGCTGTTGACATCAGTGGGAACAAGGTCAGGGCCTATGATACATAATTGTATTGCGCTTGATAAAGTCGCTTGACAGTATCAACTAATATTTTGGGACAATTGTCACAATGGACAAGAAGTGAGTGAGTGTCCTGATTATTACTGTATCTTGACAACCTTGTTTTGGAGATGGGGATATTTTTGTTTTGGGAATAAGTTTGTAGTCGTGTGTGTTTTTAGGATGGTGATAGTGTCTCCTTGTGGCCTCCTGACTAAAAGCCTTATTACTACTTATTTAGAATATCCAGAGGCTGAGAAGTGGTCCATACCTCAGCTTTCTGAAATGCTATTGGGGAAATGCTCCTTTGAAGCACAAGATTCATAGTATAGAAGAAGAAGCATATTCAAGAGATCAAATATTGCTCCTGGTTCACAGTGTGTTCAAGCTGTCTTTATTACTTGTCATGGAGACAATAATTTGGTCTGACAGCCAGATTGGATCTTATTAAAATTAAAAGGATTTTAGTTGCCTTACTGCATATGTGAAGCATTGTTACTAAGGTCTGCTTGGTAAAAAGAATCAAGAAGCCTGCATCAGTAGGTTGATCTGGAGGTAGGGGAGTTGGAAAATTGCCAAGTTTTGTAAGCAGTTGGTGAATTAATTGTATACAGTTGTCCACAATGAGTCTTGCCTGATGGAATATATCTTTCTCATATTAAAGCAGATGCAGTGCAATTTCTCCTTGGAAGTCAGGAATTTAGCAGTTTATAGTAAGTGCTGTGTTACATTATTATTTTTAACACACTACTGTGGTACCACCTGGAGGCCAAACCCCTTTGTGCTTTGTGCTTTGTGCTGTACAAATATATGACTCTCCTTTACAGTCTAAAGGACAGGAGGATGAGACTAACAAGCAAGTTTGGGGAGGAGGTGGAGAACAAGTTATGACCAATTCTTAGTCAGTAAGTAGAAGTAATTGCAACTTGCTGTAAAGATAGCCATGGACTTTAACACCAGAAGGGACCACCAGATCATCTAGTGTGACCTCCTGTAGAACAAAGGCCACCACTGACACCTAGAACCTGCATATAAAACCCAACTATCAAAATTAGACCAAAGTGTTATAGCTCACAGGAGACTGAGCTATGATGTGCCAGAGGCAGAGAATTGGAGGGACTGAGATGCACCAATGCCGGAGGCTCCCGCAATGCAGAGAATTAAATGAGATATACAGATAATCTTTGCAAGTGAGCCACACCCCATACTGCAGAGGAAGGCAAAAAACCCCAAGGTTGTTGCCAATTTGGCCAGGGGAAAAATTCCTTTCCGACTCCACATTTGGCAATCAGTTAGACCCCAAACATGTGAACAAAACCAGCCAACTAAGAAAATGCTCCATGTCGCCTCAGACCATTGGCCCTACCCTTCCAGTGTCCCATCTCCAGCCATGGTCATCTCTGATGCATCAGAGGAAGGAGACATAAAAGATCCAGAATACATTGCGGGAGTAAAAAGTCCTTTACCAGTTCCTGCAAGTGACTGTCTGAAGCCCTGAAGCATGATCTTTAGGAGCATAAGACATAAATAAGAAGGGACCCCAGGGTTGCCAAGCCATGCCTCCCACTGTCACAGACAATCCCATCATACAATCATAAGTCATAAATTTGTCCAGCTCTCTCTTAAAACTAATTAAGTTGTTTGCCCCTCGGCTCCTACTGGGAGGCTGTCCCAAAACCTTACTGCTCTGGTGGTTAGAAACCTTATAATTACCAGCTTGGATTTGTTCATGGCTAGTTTATACCAATATATTCCTTTGCCAGCATTGTCCTTAGCTTAGATAGCCCTTCACCCTCTCTGGTGCTTATCCTCCAATGTGTTTATAGAAAGAAATCATATCCCTTCCCAGCCCTCTTTTTGCTAGACTAAACATGCCACACTACTCTCATAAAAGAGGCCCCATATCATCCTAATAGCTCTTCTCTGCATCCGTTCCAATTTGAATTAATCTTTCTTGAACCTGAGTGACCAGAATTGCATACACTATTCCAGATGAGGTCTTACCAGTGCCTTGTACAACGGCATTAATACTTCTCTGTCACTCACCTCATACATTCTAGGATCACATTTGCCTTTTTTGCAGCTGCAACACATTGGTGGCTCATTGTCATCCTGTGATCAGCCCACACCACCAGATCTTTTTCTCTCCTCCTCTGTCACTTCCAACTGAGGACACCCCATCTTCTAATAGAAATTTTTATTGTTATACCCTCAGATCATGACCTTGTACTTTGTACTATTGAATTTCATCCTGTTTCTATCACTCCAGTCTTCAAGGTCATCCAGATCTCGTTGTACAATATTCCCACCCTCCTCTGTATTGACAATGCCTCCTAACTTTATATCATCGGCAAATTTCATTAGCACACTCTGACTTTTTATGCCAAAGTCATTAATAAAAATGCTGTGAATGTGTGTTCTGAATATTACTGTATCTTAATACCTTGTTTTGGAGATGTGGAGATTTTTGTTTTGGGTGTAAATTTATAGCAGTGTGTGTTTTTAGCATGGTGACCTGATAGTCTTTTGGCCTCCTGCCTAGATGGAGTTATAAAGATGGAGTTTATAACAAGCATTGCATAACTGAGTAGAAGCAGACACAAACCTTTTCTGCGGTACACTGGGAGTGTTGCTGGGAAGAGGGGGTCCTCACAATTCCTTTCTGAATGTCACCTTGTCAGAGATAGGCCTAAAATGAAACATGTGTGAATACATACAATTAACCAGCCTCAAATATATATTTATTACACTCATTTGGCGAAGTAATTTTAATAGTTTTTACCAAAACATTTATATAGGTTTTTAATGTTCTTAGTTAGTTCCTTTATAATTATTGATATAAATATAAATAAAGGCATATACAATGTAAATTTCATCTTTGTGACTTTCGGGGAATGATTTTCAACAACAAATCAATGAAGGGCAGCGTATCAGAGTCTGGGCCAGTGTTGTCTGACATCTAGCAATAGCCCAGTTTTTACAGACCTGCTTAAAAACATTTCAAAGGGATGGACTCTGGGAAACAGCTGATCCTTGAATCTCCTTCTACAAAGCAGCCAGCACTAGCCATTAAACCACCCCCCTCAGTCTTAACTTTGCTTCTTTTAATTTACAGAAATACATGTAAAGGTAGGAGGGACATATTAATAGGAGATTGTAATATGCCTTCTCTTTATCAAAGGATCTATTTCCATTGTTCTAGAATGCTAATATTTAGTCCTCACAACTCCTATTCGGAGACTGTTCCAGTATCTCACTCCTCGAATGCTTAGAAATCTTCTTGAGGGACCTAGACAAATTAGAGGATTGGGCCAAAAAAAACCTGATGAGGTTCAACAAGGACAAGTGCAGAGTTCTGCACTTAGGACGGAAGAATCCCATGCACTGCTACAGACTAGGGACCGAATGGCTAGGTAGCAGTTCTGCAGAAAAGGACCTAGGGGTTACAGTGAACGAGAAGCTGGATATGAGTCAACAGTGTGCTCTTGTTGCCAAGAAGGCTAATGGCATTTTGGGCTGTATAAATAGGGGCATTGCCAGCAGATCGAGGAACGTGATCGTTCCCCTTTATTCGACATTGGTGAGGCCTCATCTGGAATACTGTGTCCAGTTTTGGGCCCCACACTACAAGAAGGATGTGGAAAAATTGGAAAGAGTCCAGCGGAGGGCAACAAAAATGATTAGGGTTCTGGAGCACATGACTTATGAGGAGAGGCTGAGGGAACTGGGATTGTTTAGTCTCCAGAAGAGAAGAATGAGGAGGGATTTGATAGCAGCCTTCAACTACCTGAAGGGGGGTTCCAAAGAGGATGGAGCTCGGCTGTTCTCAGTGGTGGCAGATGACAGAACAAGGAGCAATGGTCTCAAGTTGCAGTGGGGGAGGTCCAGGTTGGATATTAGGAAACACTAGTTCACTAGGAGGGTGGTGAAGCACTGGAATGTGTTACCTAGGGAGGTGGTGGAGTCTCCTTCCTTGAAGGTTTTTAAGGCCCAGCTTGACAAAGCCCTGGCTGGGATGATTTAGTTGGGGATTGGTCCTGCTTTGAGCAGGGGGTTGGACTAGATGACCTCCTGAGGTCCCTTCCAACCCTGATATTCTATGATTCTTATAAAATTACCAGCCTGAATTTGTTCATGGCTAGTTTATACCTATGTATTCTTGTGCCAACAGTGCAAATGTTAGTTAGCAAGCATACAGGTAAACTCATCTATTAACAAAGTCTACGTGTAGTTAAATAAATGTAAATCACCACATACTCAATATATTCCATGACCCTAAATATAATAAATATCAGATCCAACAATATATACAAAAGTAAATGAAGCTCAAAAAGGGCATTTCATCAAGGTATTGAAAAGAAATACTTTACAATCCAGGCAGCCAGGGAAGGTGGCTCATCAGAAGGTCTATCTAAAAATGTCATCATCACTGAAATATCCATAGTCATACTGTGATCTTGCCCCTTCTCTTCATGGTGAATAAATACTGAAATAGTGCAAAATATTTAAATAAATAAAATATAAGCTACACTTTTATATGGAGAATTTATCATTAACCACTATTGCATAAGCTGAACATGAAGTGGGTTGTGTCACTCTATAAATAATTTATTTCCACTACTTATTAATGCCATTTAATAACTCATTCATAGCTCTGCTTTTCTCCTTTATTTGTGAGTTATCAGGTCATCAACCATGAGTGCAAGTAAATGATTTATCTAACCACCACATTGCATATTTCAGTTATATACTATGTTTTCAATGGCTTTTTTTCATAATGTGTATATCAGTACTACTGTTTGTTAGTCAGTGACCTCAGTGAGACTACAATAGTTGATGAATGTTTAATGTGTCATAACAAAGCATAATATGCACCAGCAAAAGTCAGCCTAATTGAGGAACATATTCACTTGTGCATTAAACTATAACATATGAGGCATGACTGTGAGCGGAAATATGTATGGGTGTATAGCAGGTGCCTCTTAAGAACAGTAAATATTCCCTTTAACTAGAGGAGAAGCCAGTCTGTGTGTGTCCATTTGAGTCTGGGACTGGGTGTGCAGTCACTGCGGGGAACCTGAGCTACCAAGCAGTACAGAACTTTGTAGTGTAACAGATGGAGAGAAATAAAACAAGGAATAAGTGAAGAGTAAAGGATGCTATTAGGTCAGAGAATATATATCTTGATTGTAAATCAAAGTGGAATTTTTAACTAAAAAATTCTCTCTGTATAACAAACTCAGTGAGGGTGAGTATGTTTGGAAGAAGTCGCTGTGAAATCAATTTTACATAGTTTTTTAAATAAAAGATATGCTATCCATGTATAAATGTCACAAGCAGCTTTAATTCTTATCCTTTGCCTTAAACCCCATACTCTTTTTTGTATGTCCCCCAGTTTTTAAAAGGTAGTTTAAGATGACAATAAATAAACCTAAATGCCAACAAGAAGATTCACAGAGGAATGCAGCCAAAAGTGTTGTTGCAAATCAAACCTAGAATCAGACCATCAAAAATTCAAAAACTTTCAGCTATTTGCAATTATCGTGGTAATTGCTATTTTAAAATGTTTTGCTTATTCCAAAGAAACTCTGCATCGTTAGCTGAAATTCTAGGTATTTTACATCACAGAGAATCTTTTTGCGGCTGATGAAGACTAAATATACAGGCAATCAAAACAACCTATTATCTACATATTTTAGTTGATTAAAAAAAAAGTACCTTTTAGAACTTTAAAAAAATCATTTTACTACATAATACCAGCTAATTAAAACACAGTTTTACAGGGCAAAAACATTAGAGGTGTTTATTTTAAACTAAGATGGGGTAGATTTTTGTAATTTTGAAAAAGTGAAGAAAAATAGAATCTGAGGTCTTTATAAGCTTTACCACTGTACTTCATCCCATGTGATCATTTCTTTATTTTTTGTTCTAATTCAGTGTTTTCAGCAAAGTTTTCTACCAACATATGTAAACAAATGTATTATATACAATTAAAGATTACTTTAAAATACTATAATAATGTAAATATTAAAATGACCAACTTCAGATAATATGGGAGCACTATGATAGACTTATAAGAGGGAATGGGGAAAGGGCAAACAAAATGTAATAATAGAAAAATAAATTTGGGCCAGAACTGCACCAATAAAGGTAGTTTGGATCCTATAGCCTCATTCAGGATCTCCTATCTTAATGAATTATAGCTTGAAGGCAAGAAATAAACACTTATTTTATTCCTTAGATCTGAATGAAATTCTTTTCTTTTGCTAAGAGGTTTAATTGACACGTTCACATTTTCAAAAGATAGGTGCTGAAAGGAAAAGACCAATATTTTCTTTGTCCTATTTAGCAAAACCTTTCTGATCTGAAATCCTCTAACAATGATTTTTTAAATGAAATAGTATATCATGCTTTTCTTGTAGCTATAGTAATCCATAACATACTGTGTTAATTGCTTCTGATTTACCCTTTTTTAGCGTTATATCAAGTGCAAGTATTGACATAGGATCTAACCAACTAGACTTTTAAGAAGATAATTTTGTTCACTTTAAAATGAATCCAGATGGCCAGTATGTTTCTATTTTTTTAAATTCACAATACTTTGATTTTGAATAAAGCATGGCAAGACAGACAAGCGCAGTGATTTGAAATGGTCATGTAGGATAGGCAGGGATTTGATGATGGAACATCACCAATACAACTGCAATAGAATCAAGACAACCTGTCACGGCCAGGGTGGAATTTCCAGAAGTTGAAGACATAGCATTTTCAGTGGAGGGCTCTGGATTATGGAACAAACTGTCAGAAGAGACCAGAACAAGCCAATATCTCAACATATTCAGAATACAATGTAAGATTCCCCCCTCCCACTGATCTCACAACAAGAACATTTTATACCATTATGGTTAGCTACTGCTGTTTCAATGTTTGAAGATTTCCCTTTCAGTGCAGGTACTCCAGTGACCAGATAAATGGCCTGGTAAAGGACTTAAAAGGAGGTACTGGATAAAGAAACGGAACAGGGGAGGAGGTTCGGGGACTCCCATGACCAGTACGGCAGGGAGCTAACCCACCCCATTCTCATAGCCCTCCTTAAGCCTTTTGCAAGGCTGGTGGACGGTAAGGTCCAAATAGGGTGACCAGATCACAACACTAAAATATCAGGACACATTGGGGTGCCATCAGCCCTGCCCAAAGTGCATCCCCGCTCCTCCCAGGCTCTGCCTCCTCTCTGCCCCAGGTCACGCTCCCTCCCACTCCACCCTTCCTCATCCCCTGGCCCCCTGCTGGCTTGCTGCGTCCCTCCTCAGTCTCCCACCCACCACTCGCCTCCTCACCTGCCTGTCCGCCGATCGCTCGCCTCTTCACCCTCCCCGCCCACCACTCCCCCTACAGCGCCGACTTCTCTGCTGCCGGGTGGGTGCTCCCAGCCCAAGCATCTGCCCTCACTCTGCCCCCATTCCACCTCCTTCCCCCAAGTTCCCACCCCTGTCCTGCCTCTTCTCCACCTCTTCTCCTGAGCGCGCTGTGTCCCCACTCCTTCCCCCTCCCTTCTGGAAAGCGCTAAGCACCCCCAAACAGCTGTGACGTGGCAGGAAGAGCTGGAGGGGGAACTTGGCATGCTGGAAGGTGGGGGAGAGAGGAGAAGGAGGTGAGGAGGGGGGAGGTTGGCTGCAATTTTTTCCCGTGGGTGCTCCAACCCTGGAGGACCCACTGAGTTGGCGCCTCCCTCCCGCTCGCTTCCTTACCTGAATATCAGGACAAATGGCGTCCCAATCATACATTGATAAGGATGCGGGACAAAGCGTTAAATATCGGGACAGTCCCGATTTTATCGGAACATATGGTCACCCTAGGTCCAAGCCATGGGTCAGCCGGGGGACCTGGATGGAAACAAAGGTGCGCTGGTGGAAGCCCCGGAGAACTGATGTGAATAAGCATGGATTAAACAAAGGGGGGCTGATGAAAGCCCCAGAGAACTGATTGGAATAAGCATGGGTTTGCCTGCACTGTACACTTTATCTGCCGGGTAGTCCCAAATAATAATATAATATATAATATAATATATAATAAAGTTGTGGCCTGATTAAAACCCCTAACAGGTCTCCTGTCCTTCTTGCATTATACCCAGACAATGATTGCACCACAAGTAAAGGTGTGGCAGAATTTGTGTGAGCTTACCCAAAGAAGGACAGCTCTGCTTTGTGGTTGAGGGGAGAGGAAGAAGATCAGAAACTACTGCAAAAGGTGCTCGGTGGTCAACTTTGCAGCAATGACTCACTTTCCTCCCTCCTCCCAGGAATGTGCATAAAGGCACGAAACCTGGGTGGGGCAAGTCTCTATGTGAAAGCAGCGAGGAAGCCAGCACCCACCCTCCCTCCCTTAGTAGCCAGCAAGTGGAGGGGAATGGCAGGCTGGGTTTGGACCTGCTGTGGGCATTACGCTAGTCGCCCCTTTTAAAGGAGGGCTGGGAAGGAATTTTTCCTACAACACCTGAATTGGCTTCGGTGGAGTGTGGTTTTTTTGCCTTCCTCACAGTGGGTGTGAGGATGGAACTTTTCTGGTGAATAGAAAAGGTGGTAGGCCGTATGTCGCAACTTATTTTGTAATATTGGGCTGATGTTCAGTGCAGGTACTCCATAAGGAGTGCAGCCAGTGACCAGACAAATGGCCTGGTAAAGGACTTAAAAGGAGGTACTGGATAAAGAAACAGAATGGGGGAGGAGGTTCGGGGACTCCCATGACCGGTACGGCAGGGAGCCAACACCCCCCCGCCCCGTTCTCATAACCCTCCTTAAGCCTCTTGCGAGGCTGGTGGATGGTAAGGTCCAAGCTATCGGTCGGCTGGGGGACCTGGATGGAAACAAAGGGGGGCCGGTGGAAGCCCCAGAGAATTGATGTGAATAAGCATGGATTTGCCTGCACTGTACACTTTATCTGCTGGGTAGTCCCAGACATCTATATAATAAAGTTGCGGTCTGATTAAAACCCATAACAGGTCTCCTGTCCTTCTTGCGGTGTACCCAGACAAGGAATGTAATCTCATAAGGCCACCTGAGAGTATAATGGATCTAATCATTGGTTTCAGATCCAGGTTCACTATAAGAAATTTGGAGGGCAAGCTATTATCCTTATACATTTAAAGTTAGCTTTATTCATAAACACAGTATGTTGAAAATACTTAATATACATGGCAAGAAAAAGTAAATATTAATTTAGATTGTGTTTATGACATAACAATGTCCTCTAAACAGGGATCAAATTCTGCTTTGGGTCACCAATGAAAATTAGCTGTTTGGTCTCTCATTCTTGTTGACAAAAATGCCACAATATTTGGAAAAATTAGTGGCCCTTTCCCAAGATAAGCCTGTGACTGTATTATCAGTAGTGTCAGGATTGAGGTGCATTGGCAGAGGGCACTGTACATTCGCATAGCATGTATCTGCACAATATGCAGCTCTCTATTAGGTGCACTTTCACAAGCACTAAATTAATTCACAGTGTTTTAAAAGGGAGAGTGGAAAAGAGTTCACAGTTGGTGGGCATTAAAAAATAATGCAAATAGTGAAGGAAACCTATTAAATCTCCATAATACAAAAATACACTACGACTTTGTCCATTTTCATTTAGATTTAAAGTTAACCGGAGTTAATCTCTCTTGCATTAAATTTGTATTTCCCTTAAGCTGTACTACTTCAACCACTTTCTTCACGAGACTTTTTTTTTTAAACTGCCAAATAACTGCTGTTTCGTATGCAGTGGAGTGGAGCAGTGGTGGCATTCAGTGATTAATTAGTTCAAAAAGTGCACATTCCCTAGAGATATCCTGGAAGACACTTTCTAGACCTGTTTAAAGAAACATATTGCTTGCATTTACAGGTAGTGGTAGACTGAATTTAGATTGGTTATCAGCTATGCGCCGAGTTTGTTACATCTGTAGCGCTTATTTCTATTGCCTTGTAACAAGTGTGCTTCATTAATTGTGCTTAATGATCCAGTGCCAAGAGCCCCAAACTTTATCTTGTCGACAACTGTTTATCTTTTCATCTCCTGTAATGTGAACATTTCCAAGTTGCTTTATGGTTTCTCTAAAATATGCAAATGGCCTAAAGTGCAAGTCCCCACAAAAGAATTGGTTCTATTTACAGATTGTGAGGGAAATTTTGTTTTTTAAACCTGTTAGTGTTTACAAATGGGCTTGACAGCCCTTGTGACTGAAATCTTCAGTTTAACCACAACAGAGGGATCAGTGAAGCAAGCTTCTTTGTGTCGCCCCATTGTGGCATTCTCCTCTTCAGTCTATTAACAGATATGACTCTCATCATTATGGCTCCACCTCTCAGGAAGCAGACAATAAGAATTGTCAACCAACTGCAGTAATTAGTCCCTATCCCCTGTTTCCACAGTTCGCCTCTGGCATGCTAGAAACATGGATCAGTGTGATGGGGTGTACCAGACCTTTGCGGCCTACTGCTTTGTGGCTCTGCTTCACTCTGCCCCAGGAAACAGCTATGTTCAGTGCTTAATTTGTAACAAAAGAAGTCCCTGGCTCAAGCAATTTTTTTTTACTTTCATAACTGATGCAGCAAGCCCAGAGGTGCTGGGGCTATGAACTGCTAAGCCTTAAGGTGCTGGGCTCAGCCCTGGCAAGCCCTGGCACAAATTAAGCACTGGTTATGTTTGAAGAAAAGAGCAGCCATTTTGAAAACTAGTGAGATCTGGTCCTCCAGAAGGGCTGGGAACCAGCACCAGCCAATCAAGACCGAGCGCACTGAAATAAAAGGAGTTGGAGCCAGAGCGGTGAGGAGGGCTGCTTCCTAGTCTGCGGCCAGAGGAACCATGCTGGGCTAGGTCCTGTTACTGGCCACTGTCAGTGGCAGTGACTAAGATGGAAATCCTGCTGATTCAATCCCAGAGAGGGAATTTAACCCAGAAACGATGAAGAGATTATTTTGTTTATATTTGATCTGGAAGGGCAAGGAATTGTTGTTTGTTTTTTGTTATATCCCGGAAGAGGTGTTGGACTGTGTGACCTAGCCAGAGGCTGACTGACAGAAAATGACAGCACTGTGACCGGACAGCAAGGGGGTACTCAAGAGGAGAGTACAACCTTCCAAAAGCAACAATTATCACAACCCTACCTGACACTTCCTCCTGCTCTCTTTTCCTCTTATTCTGACAAGAAGATCGAAAGAAACTGAGGAGAAAAGGGAATAAAAGGATAAAGACAGGTGACAGAGAGTCTGGTGAAAGAGTGGCAGAGATGAGAGGAGAGCTTTCCTTTGACTGACAAAAGCATTTTGTTAATCAACGTAGAATTGGCCAAAGAAGGCTTGAATCAGCAGTTACAAATGAAGGAACTTTACCTGATTTTTTTAAAACATATAAATGGAAACTTGCATTTCCTTTTAAGTGTGCTGGTTCCTACTATGACTATGTGAACCTATGAGGTTCCTTAGTTTTGGGATTCTTCCCATACTTTCAACCAACAAATGTAAATAAACTCTAGGTTCCATGGAGTGCCATCTCCAGCTGATTGCTTTCTTTTTCTTTTTAAAGTGTGTTTTCTGTAGAATGCCAGTGGGCTGGCTTGGCAACTTGCAATCCATCCCACTTAAGGAGCTGAGTGCACTTCTACAGGACCAAGGCAGGGACTCAGTTGTGACTTGCACATGAATTGTGATGCTCACCTGGGGAAATTAAGCTGTGTCAGCCCTTTTCCCAGCACCGTATGCCTTAGCCAACTCAATTATACTGACCAGTGCTTTGCAATGACTCTACCTTCTTCCCACCAACTTCCATGAGAGAGAGCGTGTAGGCCTGGCAGCAGTTGCTTCTCCCACCCCCCAGGGTCTGGTGTGTGGGTTGCCTGTACTGAGGCTATGAGGAGGGATGAGTAAATGGCATCTTATGTCTCGCTATTCCCCTGCATTTTTGGCCTATTGTGATGATAAAATACAGAACTTACATATACAGTATTGCATCAGTATTATGCTGCAAAGCAACCATAACCTAGCCCCATGCTGTTTTGGCCACTCCCTGAGAGAAACCTCATGGGCAAAACATCATGTTTAATCTTTTCCCATTTCTATTGTAGATTTTATCGAGATGGTTTAATTGCAGCTATGAAAGTATCAATAAATACATAAAAGAGCCTGCTGATATTTACTTTAACATATACTGATTGCTTCAAACTTATATGAACAATTTTTTTGGCAAACAAAGACACCTGTGTTTCATATTTTATGGTATAGTTCACCATCAGTATAACTGTGCTGTGGTGGTCCAATTGTAAAGATTGTAGGTCAATGGGATCTGAAATAAACAAGTGGAAAGCTATGTAGTTGAAAGACATTGTATTGGTATTTAAGGTTCTTATTCGAAGATAGTGTGGAGCTTCTTGCTGTGGAAGCCAGCTCAAGGCTGCACAAGCCTCGTCCTTCCCGATGGGCTTTCTGGGACTATTACAGTTTTGCATAGCCTTCTGTTCTGTGGCAGCCAGATGGAGTTTTTATTAAATCAGGCCTTAAATGTACAGAGTTGACTCTTGCTAACAGCAGGCTATGTGTCTGGAGAAGACTGAAATATTTATCTATTAATATTAAGTCACTGTTAGTGTGTGCAACTGAAACTTGGAAGCAGATGCTTTTTTTAAAACTGTGGGAAAACAAGGGATGGAGGTAAAACAGCTATTGCAGTAAACTATTCAGATTTGTAGATGCCAACACAAGTGCATGTACTGCTGGAATTGATTTCAGAGTTGAGAAAATAAGCTGACAAATTATTTTTGCACCACTTTAGCAGTGGTGTTGCTTTCTTTCTTTCTTTCTTTCTTTCTTTCTTTCTTTCTTTCTTTCTTTCTTTCTTTCTTTCTTTCTTTTTAAAGTTTCAGTGTTAGGTATGATGCACAGAAGCAGGGTGAGAAAATGATTTCATGCTCTATTTTTCAAGATGATGTTTTGAGCTTTGCTGATGAATAATAACATATAAACCCAAAATTGCAACTCCCCAGGTCTAACAATGGTTAAAAAACAAGGTGTCTGTAGAAGTCACGTAACTGTAGAGAATTTGTTGTAGGCTCCATGGACCTGCTTCAATTTCATCTATACCTTGCCACGTAGAAGGCTTAAAAAAAGTTTTCCTTTGTAGTGTTAAGTAGTCTTTAGGACACAGACATCTCTATTCTTTATATGCTTTTAAAATAGATATGGTAGTATCATCATTTTGGATTACACTGGAATAAAACAAAATACAGAAAAAGAGACTGCTACAGCGATCCACACCTCCCACTACACACCTTTCAAGATCCATGGGTACTACACATGCTTATCACAACATGTGGTGTACCTCATCCAGTGCACTAAATGCCCCAACAACAACTATGTGAGTGAAACCAGATAATCACTGCACTCTCAAATGAGCTCACACAGTAAAATGATAAAAGAGAAAAATACCCTATCACTTGCAGATGAACACTTTTCACAAAGCGATCACTCTATATCTGACTTATTAGTCCTCATTCTCAAAGGAAACCTGCACAACACTTTCAAAAGATGAGCCTGAGAGCTTAAATTCATGCCTTTGCTAGACACTAAAAATCATGGTCTTAATAAAGACACTGGATTTATGGCTTATTATGACAATCCATAACCAACTAACCCCCCTTTTTGTCCTATGACTAATGGGATTGTAATGGGCTACATCACCTTGAATGGTCCCTTAGAGCAGGTAGCATGTACTAAAAAATTTTAGATACATACTTTCCTAATGCAAAGTAGAGGAAACCACAGACATAATCACAGATTTTTGGGAAACCATCTGAGGCTTCAGACATCCAATTCACCAGCTATGAATCTGAATCCTTCCTGCACATCAGATGCCACTTAGGGACAAATAAGGCTCCTCCATTCCTGTCTATTATGCTGTTTGCTGGCATAACTAACTTGTTGGTGTGTTTCTATTACCTCACTTTTTACAAGGATAGGTTGTTGGTCTATTGATTAACCCCCAACCTGGAGGGCCAGTGGACTGCTTTTCACCTGGTTCCGCCCTTTGACCTCTCCAACTTGAATGGCCCTACCAGGAGTGAATACTCCTGCTGGCATAACTCCCAGGGTCATTGGAGCATACAAACCTCCCCACCACATCAAGGTGCAGGACCAAATGTGAATAGAGTGTTGTTACCAAGAAATCTATTTACATTGAACATAATTGTGTCACTCTGATGTATTTACTATTTTTTTTGCCCTTATTTCTGGACAGTGTTTTCAGAGGTTTTGTAAGGGCATGATAGGGCATCTGCCCTTCACTGGCCCATAAGGGGTAATAGAGCCTAATGAGGCTGAGCAGGAGGCAGCCAATTAGAGAGGGGCAGTGAGGAGAAGCCAATCAGGGATGAGCTGGCCCGTATAGGAAGGGCTGCAGGGCAGACCAGCTTCAGTAGCTGCCTGGAGCTTGAGGAGGGAGCTTCTAACAGGAGGGAAAAGTGCCAGCATCCTGGACAGAGCAGTGCTGCCGGCAGGGACCAGGGAAGCTAGAGAGAGCTTCTGGCTAGCTGCTAAGACTGGCAGGCTGAAGCCCTGAGGTAATGGTGAAGAAGGTGCTGGGAGGGGAGGGGGGACGCCGGGAGGAGGCCCAGGGAAATGAATTGAGGAGTTGGAGGGGACACAGTAAGTGGCAACCATCTACAGGGTCTCTAGGGTGGGACCCAGAGTAATGGGTGGGCCCGGGTCTCCCCCCACTTTCCTCGCCACTGAGGAATTAGCCAGACAATTGGTTGTGGTTGCCACTGAAAAATGTGGTTGGTCAGTGGACTGCAGTTCTCCTGGAATGGGGAAGAACAGAGTGTGACACAGCCAGAGGACTGTGTCCTGAAGACTACACTGCCATCCTTGGAGCAACATGGGTCCAGGAACAGAGGTGACGGTGGGCAAAACAACGCCAAAAGAGGCCGTAGAGCTAATTCCCAAGACAACAAGCAGGAGGTGCTGCAGTGGTGAGTCCCACCCTGTCACAAAGGGTAATAGATTTTTTTTCTCACTTTTTGATGAAACAATGACTACAAGTATTTTTGAGGATTTAGAGCACCTGACGGGCAACTGTATGACAGTTCTGTGCTGCTGAGGATTCAGCCCTTCCTATTTGAGAAAATGCTGCAAAAGTGGAATTCTTCAAGTCGATGGTAACTCTCAAAAAGATACCTGTTTAAGAAAGCACACAACTGGGCTGAAATATGCACAAACACTATACCTTATCTTGTTTAGTTCTCCATGAAATGTCAAAAGTACTTCCTACTGTGATATGTCTGAAATCCCTGTAAGACCGATTAAATTTCTATATAGTACCAAATTGCTGCATCCTGTGAACCATAAGTTATAAAATGTGTCTTATGTTTTATCAGTCACTTCATAAAAATGCTTAAGAGCAAAACTTTTTCTCATCAGGCATGAAGAGTAAACTGTGGCTCTCATTTTATTTATGGTAACTTGATGCATTCACCCCATTTTATAATTGGGAAAACGGAGATTGTGTGTGAGAGAGACAGAGAGAGCAAGAGCATGCACTTAATTACATCCAAGTGAATAAAATCATGATTTATTTCCCAATTCAGATGTATTTGGAAACAGGAATATAAGGTGTGTAAATTCTAATATATAAAGGCTTTCTGGCAGAAGCAGAATATTTAGAATGTATAAGAATAAAAATCCCCTCTATATTTTTCTATTGCACTAGATAAAAATTATCAGGAGACTTGTGTCATAGAAGATTTTGCTGCATAACAGGAACTAGTGTTAAAAAGGCTTGTGGTCATTTCTCACATCACTTCAGGATGTGTGGTTTCTGTATACAATTCCGAGTTGCATATTTAAATCACATTCAGTGTTGCTGACCTTTTGGCTCCACGCGCCAAGAGGCTAATGCAAGGAGTCTAATTTTAAATCTGAAGTTTAAATGCATTTTAAGATTTTCAGAATCTTGAATTTAGAGCAAAGAGATTTTTTTAAACAAAATCTTCATTATCTGTTTATCTGTCTCAGCATTTTACTGTCTATCGCCATAGTGTCTGAGCACCTTCCATGTAAAATCAATAGTAATATTGAAATCCCCCAGGGGATTTCATGGAGTCCCTGACACTTCTCCCTATATGGGGTCACAAATCTGCTTGGGCTAGTTTTTTGTTGTTTGTTTTTTGCAGGAAGGAAGTTAGGAGGAGATTGGGAATAAAAGAGGTATTCAAATTCTGTGTGTCACTTTATGGTAGTCACTTAGCAGCACCAGTGAACGAAATCCTCTTCCCACAGAATGGACAGCAACAGCTGGAGATTCCCTCCCGCTTGCACTATATGTCAAATGTTCACACTAAGGAGGAGATCAACGCAGCGGGTGTTGATTTAGCAGGTCTAGTGAAGAGCCTCTAAATCAACGGTGGAATGCTCTCTGGTCGACCCTGGTACTCTACCTCTCCGAGGAGAATGAGGTAAGTCGACAGGAGAGCATCTCCCATTGAAGCAGCACAGTGAAGACACCAGGGTAGGTCAACCTAAGCTATGTCAATTCCAGCTACGTTATTCACATAGCTGGAGTAGCGTAACTTAGGTCAACTTACCCCGGTAGTGAAGATGAGCCCTTATTCAAGTACTAGCCTTCCTGTGCAACAATGATGCCTGTTGGGATAGTTGTTTTGTAATGTGGATGTTAGCCCACTTGGAACTGGACTGTGATAACCAGCTTGCATCACAGAGGCTCCTAAACAGTTATCAGACAAAGACTATGAGGGATTGCTGGTCTCAAACACAGGTCCATGGGTCCCCAGGTAGTCCTCAGACTGCCATAACCACCTGGCAGTTCATTAGTACCATCAGGGAGAGTGGGCTGGTGGATCCTTGCTCACCAGAGGCACTGCCCATGAAGCTCCTGATAGGAAGAGATGTCTGACCTCTCCAGTTGGCTCAGACTCTCTATTTAACTTAGAAGGAGGGATAGGCAGTTGTCTGAACAGCTAGGTGAATCCCTGGTTGGCTGCTATATTGGATCCTACCTTTTCACCTGACTCCTGGTTCCTACATTGTTCCAGATTCCCTTGGCTTCTGGCTCTGACCCTTGACTTGACTCCTGACTCTGGCTCTGACCCCTGGTTTGGGTTCCTGATGCCTGGTCTGACTGCCTATATCCCAGTCCATGACAACGATAAGAGCCCATAACATCTGGACATAATTCTGAAGTTTTTTTCTGTTTTTTTTCCTTTTTGTTTCTTACTCAAAGAACTTAAAATGTACCTACAGTTTCTACACTTAATACATGTCGTTAATGGCTCAGCAGAAATCTTCTTTAAAGACTAGGGACTTTATGCCCAGACCTTTGATCTAAAGACCTTTATCAAGAATTGAAATTCTTGTTGCAGTTCTAAGTCTTGCTCCCAGGTGGTAACAGTGTGTTTCAGTAGTTAGATGTGAATGAGTGAGAAAATTGAAGGGTAGAAACAGAGAAATGGAAAAATTCTCCTTTGTGTCTTTATATAGAAAAAACAACTTTAGGTAAAATATGCACAGATGAATTTTTATGAACTGTCATTATTTAGAGGTTATAGGTGAGATCAGTGCCAAGCACCAAACAAACATATGTAAGAGTCAGTCCGTGCTCTAAAGAGCTTTACAATCTAAATGGGCAAGTCAGATAAAGAGTAGGTGGGGAAATGGATGCACAAAGAGGTTGAGGGGCTGCCTAAAGTAACACAGCAAGTCAGTGGCATAGCTGGGAATAGAAACCAGGTCTCCAGAGGCCTAGTCCAGTGCACTACCCACTAGACAACACTACTTCCCAATACTTCTCGTAGTCTTAAAGGTGCCACAGGACCCTCTGTTGCTTTTTACAGATTCAGACTAACACGGCTACCCCTCTAATACTTCTCAAATAGTTTCTTATGGTTCTGATTTCTTATCGATACCATAATGGGTGTGTGTATAAAAGCCTTTGTGCCCTACATCAAGTCTTCTGAGTTATCCACTTAATTTTATTAAGGATTTGCTTTACCTTTTGTTTGTCTTAGGGATCAACTCCCCCATCAAGTCATCCCTGTCTCACAAGCCCTGGCATGTGCAGCTTCCATATACTAACGGATGAGCTAGTGTGCTAAAATAGCAGTGTAGCCAAGGATAGCACCCAGGGGGTCCATGCAGGTTTGTACTTGCCAGAGCTGCCTCCTGTGTTAATGAGCAGAGCTAGCATGTGTCTGTCTATCTGAGCTTGGAAACACGCTCCCAACTGCAATGTGGACATACCCATAATGAGTGAAGATCTCTTGCACCATGAGAATCTCAACCTTTCCCTCTGTGGACTGCGTTTAACTATTTCTTTCCCACATGTTAGCTCAAGATCTAGTGCTAGGCCACTGAGCTGATCTATATTTTTAAAAAAAACCTTTTCTTTAATAACTATTATTATCACTGCTGCTATCTGGAGAAGGCTGTAAAATTCTTGCCCTGTTCACATGAATCATGGCAATAAGGCTTCCTTGTGGTCCCATTTTTGAGACTGATTATATTTGGAAATATGTCTGTTCCTCACAGTGTGTGTTCCAGGTTTTGTCTGAACCTGCTGATGATCAAGGAATCCTTGGACAAATATGTGAAGAGGTGTTTGTAATCAGTGATTTTATATGTTTGTTTATATATATCTCCCTGGTGCTCCCCATCATGATTTATTTCAGAAGGGTGCTGGCTCCACTTAATCTCTCAGCATTCATAAGGCCTGCTGCTGTGGTTGCAAGTGAACACTGCATCTTCTGGGTTTGTGGGTAGATTCCCAAGACAGCAGCAGACAGGCTGCTGTTTAGTTGATCTTCTCTAGCAGTTGGCAGTCAATGGCTCTCTGTGGGGAACTCTAGAATGGAAAAGGCAGCCAATCATGCATGGTGTAATTTACATCTGATTGATGAAGGTCTTAGATTCACAGAAACAATTAATTTGTACCAGGGCTCCTATGGGCCTAAAACAGAAAGATTTTGCAACCAATACCCAACATTAATTTTTGCCTTGATCAATCACCTGTCTTTCCACATGTCAAGTTTGTTCTCAGAATTAACCTTTAGAAACATACATGTTAAGCAATGCCTTGGGTAGTCTGTATTTCCAAAATTAAATCATCTAGGTAAGCAAATTAATTGACAAACTTAAGTTGTCAACAGAACATTTTAAATAACCTGATAAGATACATTTTTAAAAGAAAAGAGTGTGCTGTAGAGTGCTCACTTACGCTTACAAAAGAAATGCCTTTTGTTTTTAAAATATCCTTATGTTAAACTCAATTTTTATTAATTAGCTCAGAACAGTCACTCTCAGTATTTACTAATTAGTAAAGAAAAACCACATTGACTTTGAGCAAAAGGGATAGCAGTAGAGTAACAAAGAATTATTCAGCTTTTAAACACGTTAATAAAGGGCAATGGTAGCATTTACTAATAATATTGAATTAGCTTCCAATACAGTGTTGCAATCAGAGAGTCCAATGTGCTGATTTAAGAGTTTCAGGTAAAGTAAAACACATATCCAATAAAATTCTGCAAAAAGCTTACTCTTGCATCAGTTTTAGGATAGTATAAAATATATTAAACCAAAAACAAGTTTCTTTATTTGCTAACACAAAAAACGTCTTACTCAGTAAAGAAAATGTGACACCTAGTTATGATTTTCAGTTGGAATTATAAGAACTATATATAGTGTGAGGGCAGGGCATCTTTTGATCATTATTTTGAGGTAAGCATGTTACCTGACTTTGAATAATTGAAATGTTTGATGGTAAATTGAGTTCTTGTGGGTCTGTTACTGTATATGCCAAAATACAATGTGATTTCCTTTTGATCTTGTTTTGAGTTGCTAAATTTGGTGGTGCTGTTGTTCCTAGGGTGTTTTAGTGGACGACTTCTTCAGTTTGGGCTTGTTTTGTTTTATTTTGTGTCTTGAGGTTTTCTTTTTTGGAGAGCTTAAAGGAAAATTGACAAATTTAAAATGTATCACAGTTATGGCAATAATCGTACATAAGATATATAATTAAAAACAAACTTCAGAAGCTAATAGTGAGACTATAATTATTCAGTCATGTTCTTTCTAAAACTTAGTGTTATAATTCCAAAGGGTAATATCCTAAATTATCTTTAAAAAATGAAAATGCTTGGTGTAATAAAATCTGAACATAATCCCTGATCTCCTAAAATAACTGCATGTGCATGTGCGCGTGCTGAGAGCTGAATAACAGTAGATAGCCCTGCACATTTGACACTTGAGAACGCTGCTTCAGAGTGGAAAAATACTCAGGCACTGATCAGCCATGTAAAGTGTTTCTGAACAAATGTGGGTTACTTCATTTACTAAGGGTGGACAATTTAAAGTGATCTTTATTTCTCCCTAGAGAGATACATATTTATCATGATGTTTTGCAGAAATACGCTCATCTTCTTTCTTTCACAACTCACACTGACCTGTGATGTGTATCTGTTTCTTACTCCATAATTAGACTGCAGCAGTTAAAAACAGTGCTAAATACTAGCATGCTAAGACTGAGTACAATCAGGACAGCTTTTAGCATAGACTGGATAGGCAGCTGCATTTCCAGGCCTGCCTTGAAATCCTCCTAAATTTGGTGCTCAAGTATTATATGAGGGTCCCGGAACTTCAGTGAGTGTTCCTCATAACTCTGGATATCACTTTCCCTCTCTGAATCCTCATGCAGTCTGGTGCTATCTGGGGTTTGATGTGCCCTGAAGTAGTTTGTGTGCGAGACTGCATGAAAATTCAGCCTAAAGGACGGAGTGTGCATAGCAGAAATCTCTCTAGGCTGACTGGCAGACAGAATATAAGAAGAGGCCTATATTCCTACAATCTCTGCACCCACTAGAAACCTATTTCTGGAAGCCCAGGGTAGCTGGAGGGGGCAATATCAATGCAGGGAGAGAAAGAGACATTGGAGAAATGAGATCAAGGGAGAGGGCAAAATAATCTGGGGAAGAGGGAGGGGTAGGGAGAGGAAGAGAAATTGGAGAAATGACATCATGGGAAAGGGCAAAATAGTCTTGGGAAGAGGGTAGGGTGACCAGACAGCAAGTGTGAAAAATCGGGACAGGGGGTGGGGGGTAATAGGAGCCTATGTAAGAAAAAGACCCAAAAATCGGGACTGTCCCTATAAAATCGGGACATCTGGTCACCCTGGAAGAGGGAGTTGTGGGGAAAGATTGGTGGAGAGGGGTCTCATGGAAGGGAATAGACCTGGGTGTCATGGCTTAGGAGTAAGTATGGAAAGATTAAGGTGCTCAGAGAAAGAGTGATAAGACAAGAAAGTAGGGGGAGAGAAGAGAATATAAAATGGGGAGAGAAAATAATAGCTAGAAAGGAAATAAGTAGAGATTTAAAAAAGATTGATACTAGGAGGTAGAAAAGATAAGAAAAGGGAATAAAAGAATGGAAATACTGGGTTGAAAAAGCAAGAAAAGCAACAGAACATGGAAACAAATGTTCTTTCAACTTCTAGTCTCTATTTCAAGAGTGGTTCTCAGGATGGGATATATATATATACAAAAATGTGGTCACTTTTGACTTGGAGAAGGGAGGTAATGCCACAGGCCCTAATACAGCCAGCACAATGCAGCTACTGTGGTTCTGATCTACTGTGTGCCACTGATCTCACATGGTAGCTCTTTGTAGTTAAGAGATTGAGGCTAGAGGACTCTTTCTTTCTGAACCACATTACTGGGGAAAATCAATGCAAATTTTACTATGTAATGTCACAAATGGTTTTATGATGCTATAAAATTTTCATTTAAATGCATCTTTAAAAAAAAAAACAAAATAAAAACAAAACAAAAAATCCCAGACATTTATTCCTGACTTAAATTCCCAGACTAGCTAACCAGGTAAATATATAAATTTGCCATAAAACTTATTAAGGAGCATGTTGTTTACATATTTTTATCTCAATTGAATTTGCCCATAGGACCCATTTAATCAATTTTTCACTAAGTAGTTTTCAAAATATAATTACTCTTATGGGTAGCTCTATGAACAGCAGTGTCATTTACACTATAGTTCACTAATTGCACTTCTAAGCCATTATAATGAATTATACTTGTACATTCTTCAAGAAGATCAGTTAATGCTAATCACTTCTATAACATACATCACTTAGAAGAGATTCATCTATAACAGCCTTTTCATTTACAGCCTCATTCCTTTTTAATTTTCTTGTATTGCAAGATATGACCATAGATACATACAGCATGTGCTCTTGTAAATTGTTAGCTTGGTAGACTTAGTAACTAAGGGAGAATTATTTAGGTTTAGAGTGACCCAGCTAGACATTCAGGATTATATATTGAAAAGATTGAAAACAAGTAATTTTGTCTCAATAGTATATGGATTGGATGCCTGGATGTGGACAGACAAAAATTCCATATCAAGCTGAATATTAAAGCAATAATCTCATACTTACGTGAAGGATACTAAAGTGATGATCTCATACTTACCTGAAATCCTTTTGACACTACTTTGACTAGAAAAGTGTAATTCCTTGAGAACTAGAGGAAATTTCCTTGGGAAAGGAGGTACCAGCAGTTCAGTGGTCCCAAGCATTACACAGAACCGTATCCTCGTCTATATGCACTGCCATTAAGAATGTTTCACTGGTATTTTACAGTGGAACTTCTCAAAAGTGATGGTAACAAATGCAGTAGGAATATTAAGGAATGAGGCTGCAAATGAGAAAAATTATATTGATCTCTAAGTTCTATATCTGTCTGAGTGATTAAAATTAAGCAATCCCACCAGTACTTAGATTCTATCATGATGGATACCTAAGATACATAAGACTCTAGCACCTTTTCCCACATTTGGTGGAGTTTTCCAAAGTTAATTATACTGGGATAATATCTACATGTAAATAAAATCAATAACTGAGGCTGAATTATCCTGGGAACAACCAATCCCCTTGCTGGATCTCTAGCTAAAGGAAAATGTGGGCTGAAACTTACAAAGTTAATTTAGTATCTGCTATTCACAACCCAATATAAAACTGCAGCAAACTGTTAAAGAACAGTGCCCCCTTAGAAAAATAATTTGAAAGAATGTTTTTTTGTGTAGCTTCCTGGGACATTTTGAAGCCAAATTCGTCCTTAGTGTTCCTCGACTGATTACAGTGATGTTTACACCAGGAATGAGATTGGTCTTGTGTCCTGATTGCCAGACTTGGAGAAGCTATAAATCATCCCATTCACTGTAGATGTACGGTTATGTTCTTTTTGCACTGAGAAGTCAAACTTAAATGGTTAAAATTAAGTGAGTGGTGAAAATCTGGCTCTCTCTACTTGTAAATTTCCACAGCCACTTAAACTATCAACCAGGCATTTCGGTGACTAGTTTTTATGGGAGACTTCAGAGCTTCCCAACTGGTGATTTGGAGTCTCATTTCTTCTTAGGTCTTAGTCATTTGTTCCTTTTATGAAAATATGTAGGAGAAACTCATAGCAATTTTGCAAGTTGAAACACGCTTTTAGCTTGTTTGCCTCAAAATATATAATATATACAGTGCGTGCATGCACGCACACACACACACACACACACAATATAGGACCATTTTAATACAGCAGTTATACTCAATTTGTGGTTGTAGAGCTACATATGATTCTTTGTGGGCATTACTGTAAGATGCTTGTGCAGTCACCAGTCTTGACTGAAGTACCTTATGGGATTGTGAGAATCCCTCTGCATTCTTAGCAGACCCAGGAAGAAAAGAATGTATATTATCCAATGGAGTTACAGACAATCCTTAATTGTCGTAGTGCAACATCCAAACATGTTTCAATATCAGTCTTATGATGCTGCATTACAGTACCCAACATCATGATGATGATGCAAGCATTACAGTGAAATGTCAGGAAGTCATTCTGCAACTATTTTGTCCCCCTCTGGGACTGTGGCTATCTAATTCTTTGACTGAGTTTTATTGATATATATTTACACTTTATATGTGAGCTTCATTGAGAATGCAGCTCATATGCCCAAACTATGAAGTTATGTCTATCCCAACTGATTAAAAATCAAGAGTCAGACTCCCAACAATTACAAGACCTGGCTTATAATGTACTTTCTATTAGTTTGTTAGGAAAGTAAGAACTGGCATATTCAATCAGATCAATAGTCCATCATCCTATCTGTGGCAGTGACCAGTACCAAATGTTGCAAAGGAAGATATAAGAAATCATGGAATGACCTGCTCTTAGGGAATATTTCTTCCTGAGCTTGTCAATAAGTTATTGGCTTTGATGCATATATCCCTATATTTAAAAATCTTTTTTCCTCACTAATGCAGCTATGGGTATTCTTATTAATTATATAAATGTTGAGTCCTTCTTTGAATTTTACTAAGCCTTTGGCCTCCGTGATATCTTCTTGCAATGAGTTTCACAGTTTAATTATGCATTGTGCAAAAAAGCATCTTGGATCAACTCTTGAATAGGCATCAAAGCTAATCCATTAAACAGGATTGTGATTATTGTCATGCATTGATAGTTATTAAGGTAAGCAAGAACAGAGGTGATAGTCACAGAGTAGCAACAATCCTTACCACATATAGATATTTTGAAAAAATAATGGCTGTACTAAGGCAAAGTTTCAGTACTAGTAGAGGGTTTCATTTCCTTCCCAGTATCTCCTGCATAGCTGGTTTTCAATGGAGACATGAGGTGAAATCCTAACCCCACTGAAGTCAAGTTTTGCCATTGACTTCAATCGGGTCAGGATTTCACTCAAGAGGTTTATCAGCTGATAAACATTGCAAGCAGTAACTGATTAACTGACTGTTCAGGTTCAACATCATTTATTTGCTGATATACTTGAAAGCAACCAGAACTGGAGACAACTTTATATGAACTCTAAGTCTGTTGTTTAGAGTGCATGAGTAAAGCATGTATAAGCAGAAAAAATCCATTAGTGGATGATGATGATTAGCAGCTTCTTGGTTCTCAGCAAAAAGCTGCCATTATCCAAAAGTTGCCAATAAGCGAAAGGCCCCTGTTTTCAAGTGCATGTATACATGTAACCAGTATGGAACAACGATGTACTGTAGTTATAGAACCATGGCATTGAAATTGTTTATAAATTGTATAGTCACTTGCTTGACCACAATTTGGTTCATTATGAAATATATTCAAGATACCAAATAACCAATGTTAGTCAGGTTTATGGCTATAATCTATTGTCAGTTGTGGTGTGTGTGTTCTTTCCATGTGCTGTCCCAGCTCTGTGCAGATAGCTGGCTCAGCAGATCTCAATAGTACTACTCAGAAAGACCACAGGCTTGGTTCAGTGGCAGAGGCATTCAGTCAGATTTATTGTCAACAAAGCATGGTCCTAGTACCTGGTAAGCTCTACAGCAGTGATTCTCAACCCACAGGCTGCTTGCAGTCCAATCAGCATAAAGCTGAGGTCCATGCAACATCCTCGGGGCCTTACAGGTAATATATATATTGTATGGATGTGGTCCACATAACTCATAGAGCTGCATATGCGTCCCACAATGGCAAAGAGATTGAGAACCGGTGTTCTACGGGGATACTAACACAGGTATGCCCATTACAATGGACTTAGCTCAGTCAGCGGCAGTACTTTCCACTGCACCCTAGGCTGGATGAAGATGCCCCTCCTATGATTTCTCTTTTACACATTGATATAAACAAGTTACATATTATACTCCTGACGTAGTTAGTTACCAGCCTCTACACCTTGTATCTGTTGGTTTGAACAAAACATCTCCATCCATCAGATTATCCTGTCCGCCCATCCTTGTTTTACTTGGGGTCGGTGTGTTCCTGTACCATCTCTCAGTATTGTGTTTATGCCATAACTTTGTGTCGGGGTGTACCTGTACAAGCCTTCTGGAATGTGCTTACATGAATACTCTGTGCCTAGTACTTTTTAGGAGTGCCTGTGTTTTTAGCAATGCTAGCCATGTTTTTACCAAGTTCATGTACTGGACAGTGAACTCGTAAGCAAGCATCTGCTTTTTTACAGGGCCTGACTTTGGCTCATAGTATGCTGACTTTGGTTCAGGCCTTAGGCCTTGCATCAGGCCCTGTGCTTCAGGCTCCCTCTCTCTACCACATAAGCCAATAATAATATAGTACAGGAAAAAAGGTTCAGTATGATTCCAGCCTCTGGGAAGCCACCCCATGAAGCCTTATTACATTCACCTTGCTCCCAAAGCTACACATGGGATGATTACTTATGGGATAATTTTACAAGTTACACATCACTTTACATATCACTGAAATCCAATCCATCAGTTCATCCCAACTTGTTCTGTTCCTTCCCTTATTTTTGTTTTGGCTACTAGAATTCGAGGTACTGGTCTGTGAAGGAACCGCCTAGGTTTGTACCAAGGTAAAGCAATTCTATATCTTGTCCTTTTCCTTTGGGACATTTCAGTACTGTCCCATGAAAGAAACTCCATATCTATTGCTATGGTAAAATACTCATATGTCCTCCTGATCCTGAAAGTTTATATATCTACTTAAGCCAAAGCTAACTTCAGTGAATGCAAGGGGTTATGGCAGGGGTCGGCAACGTTCGGCACGCGGCTCGCCAGGGTAAGCACCCTGGCGGGCCGGGCCAGTTTATTTACCTGCTGATGCAGCAGGTTTGGCCGATCGCGGCCCCCACTGGCCGTGGTTTGCCGTCCCAGGCCAATGGGGGCGCGGGAAGTCGCGCGCAGTCAGCACATCCCTCGCCCACGCTGCTTCCCGCCACCCCCATTGGCCCGGGACAGCGAACCGCAGCCAGTGGGGGCCGCGATCGGCCGAACCTGCCACGTCAGCAGGTAAATAACTGGCCCGGCCCGCTAGGGTGCTTACCCTGGCAAGCTGCGTGCCGAACGTTGCCGACCCCTCGGTTATGGGATACTTAGCATACCTGAGCAGGATTATATAAAAAGCATAGTCCAAGTTAGGTTATATAATTATTATTATGTGTGTAATATACTGTGGCAGGGCGCTGCAGGGGAAGCCCTAATCAGCTCCTGGCACCCCGGCCCCAATCAGGGGAAATGGGTTGGGGCTGGGACTGGCTTGGAAATGGACCACACCTGCCAGCCTCGTTAACAGGGGCTAAAAGCTTGGGAGGAAGTGAGTCCAAGGAGACCAGGAGGGGAGAGTAGGCTCACAAGGAGCTTGGAGCCTGCTACCCTGTTGCCACTCAGGCCTGTGCTAGGCCAAACCTGTAAATAATCTGTACATAGTTGGTGGTGTGGACCGGACACAGGAATAAAGAGCACAAGTGTTGCACCAACTTGGAGTGGTCCTGACTCGTTGCAGAGCAGGGCCAGGAGGCTGAACCCAGAGGGGCACGGTGAGCACCCCGTTACTTATACATATTAATATATTATCCACGCCATATATATATATATTTATGTTGATAATGTGATTTAACAACCTCTAGTGACTAATATATGCTGGGATATATCTATCTATCGATTGATTGATAGATATAGCCCAGCATATATTAGTCAACAAAATTTGTTTGATACAATGTTGACAATAAATATGAAAAATCCAAACATACAATAATAGTTTCCTTTAATACTGTAAACATACCTTATGTAGTTGCTGAAATAAATGGTAAAGCCTGTTCACATTCAGACTTTATGTTCCCTCCCTGCCAGCTGTTTACAGGACAGATGTGTGTAAAATAAAAGGAATGTCATTATACTTACCATCAATGCTCCAGGTACTTCACTCAAAATGAAACAGCAAGTAATTTTTTAAAATTTTGTCCTATGTTGATCTGTAAATCCCTCTCAGTTTTTGCTCAGCTTCATATCCAATTTCAAAGCCACAGTTCTAGCATATCCTGTGGAAAATGTCCACAGCACATATCTGTTCTTGACGAGAAGGCTCTTCAGGTTCTCGTGTGATGCACTATCCTCTTGTGCCTCTTCAACTGGTGGGTGCTTAGCACCTGTGACTGCTGTCTCCACATGACTGCCAGATGGCCTCAAATTCCTCTGCTGTCAGATTATCAGGAATGGCAATGTCAGCCAGCACGTGGATGTCCACCAATCCAACACTGTCTGTGGACAAATCCTCCCTTTCTAAAGCAGCTGTAAACAGTCTGGGGAACAACAGTGGCCAGGACTCCTTAGCAAGATGAAGTGAATCAAGGAGTGTCATTTGTTTGTCTTCCCCAACCTCAACATCTAGTGCTCAAAGGTGTGGGTCAGTACTGAAAAATGCAATGACTTACCCATACAGACAAGTGCAGGAGTGGCCTTTGAAATTTTTAATGACATCTAATGGCTGCATGGCTGAGGTTGTGTTGGAAGACAAAAATTTAAACACAATGTGTGACAGCTCTACATTGCCCGAATGAGCTTGTCAATTTTCAGTCACCAGGTATACGTGACAGTCTGGTATGTGCAGCTCCCTGTTCCATCTTTGGCTACTCTTGAAACAATGAGCTAGTCATCCAGGCATTAGTGGAGTTCCAGTAGATCACAGGCATCTTTGAGTGATCTTTAGGGAAACCGCAAGGGCTTTTGCTCTTTCTGATTACCATAAGAGGCTGTTTCTCCATCCTGTCCATGCTTGCACAACACAGCAGTATAATGTTGTCTGTAGCTTTTTTGCCTCCTGCAAACTCTTTTCTATGAAAGCCTCTGTCCAGAAAGCGCTGGTAGAAGAAAGCAGTATCATCAGCATTGAAGACATTATATGACTGGAACTCATCCAGAATGCTGGATAGGGTGTCAGCATCTGTTAGAAGTCAGCGTCTAGTTTCTCACAATATTCCTTACACTGAACCATGTTGTGTCGGGCTTTCCAATGACTGAGCCAGTCGTCTGAAGGGTTGAATTCCCCTGATATTACTCAGGGTACAATCTGGACTGTTGAACAGCTGTGTCCCCTCAATTCTCCAATCTGGGATGCCTTTTACACTGCTTTGCTGTACGAGTAACCACTCCTGGTCCTGCTCTCACACGGCCTCTAGCATGCAGAATCACTACCAGCTGAATTACATGAATACTCTGGTCAGTCATGCATGAATTACATACAGGCGACACCAGCAAATTCCCAGTCCCTGACCTTCCCCAGAAATGTGCATCTTCTACTGCCCAGCTCTCTATTGGACAATGCAAGCTCATATAAAGACTGTCATTTCATCAATGGAAAATGATATTCATAAACCCTGTTATCTCAAGTGGAGGTTGCCAAACACTTCAATCCAAACACTGGTTTAGATAAAACAACAAAACACATTTACTAACTACACAAAGATAGATTTTAAATGATTTCAAGTAATGAAGCATAAAAGTAAGAATTGGTTACAAAGAAAATAAAAGATAAAATGCAAACTAATGCTTAATTTAGTAAGCTAAATAAATTCAATGCCAAGGTTTTTCTCACCATATGGTCTTTGCAGTCTTTACTGGCTGGAAGCCTCCAAGCCTGGACCCCTCCCCAAATACACTGTTCTTTCAGGTGCTGTTGAGTCATAAGCAGAGAAAATGGGAGGAGAGAGGTAATTTGTGTTGTGTGTTCTCTATTCTTATACCTTTCTCTCCTCTTTGAGGATTATCTCCAGTGTGGGTTCAGGCAATAGGCAGTCTTTTTACATGGGACCCTCAGCTGTTTCTATTGCCAATATGTAAAGTTCTCATTCACCCTCTTCCTGCCAAAAAATGGCCACTTAACTAGGTGATAGTCCACTTGATTTTGTTGACACTTGGCTGAGGTGTTGGCTAGCCTTTTGTCTCCAGGGGAATTGTTCTGAAGCTGTTTCCCCAGACTTGGAAAATGCCTTAGAATCTTATAACTTTATATACAACGTTACCACACATTTTAGCAGGACAATAATGTTCAGAAGATTATGAGTTTTCTAGCAGTACCTCACAAGACATACTTTGTATAAAATTTATCATAGTCTTGTAAAACTGTGAACAACTGTCACAACTTCTTCACCCCATCTGATGCTTACTGTTTCAGTATTGGCCTGAACAGATGAGCATGTTGGCCAAGCTTATGCTGAAAGCAGAACAATGAGGCTTCACCAGTGTTCACCTCTTTGCCATCATATTAATGCTTGTGGCCTGGGTTTGTGCTAATCTTGCATTAATGCAAAATGTTATCACTACAGTAGAACCTCAAAGACATGAACACCAGAGTTACGGATTGACCAGTCAACTGGACACTATGTGAAACTGCAAGTAACCAATCAGGAAGCAGCAGAGATAAAACAAAACAAAACAAAAAGCAAGTAGTGTACTGTGCCTGTATTGCATCTTACAGGTAGGCACATGTGGGCTGTCTGCCCCACCCTACCCCCAGGGCAGCCATTTACAGCAAGATGCTGGGGCTGCCAGTCCAAGGCAGCTGGAGCCAGCAGAACAGGAGCAGCACTGGGGTCTGTGTAGCTTTCAACACACACACACACACACACACACACACCCCGTGCCCGGAGGGGGACAAGCGTGCAAACTCATGTCAGGGCTGAGTAAGGAGCTCAGCTGCTGCTGAATCTTGGCCTGGCATGCCAGCTACTGAATCTGGAGTCTGAACTGTGCTTTGTTCAGAGTTACAAACATTTCAGAGTTACGGACAACCTCCATTCCCCAGGTGTCTGTAACTCTGAGGTTCTACTGTATTCTTCGGTATGCATGAAACAACCGAGCCATCAAACTTCTAAGCCAATCACACTTACTTAGCACCAGGCTAATGTAGGGGCCCCACAACCTGAACTTTATTGGCAAGAGAGATATCCGCACTTTGGAAGCCATGACACACAGCAGACATACACAGCTGTGCAGCACAGTCTTCAGTGCATTATGAATGCTGCATAAAGCACATTGTGTACAGCTGTAGTGTGTGTGCACTGTACTCCTGGAAACACACACGTGCGTTCATGTCCTGCATCAGATTTGGAGCCAGCAAATTAATTATAAGTAGAACCTCTTTTCTAATAAAGTTGTCAATAAGTGGCATGATAGTTGCTAATATCCAAATTCCAAATGATCTTTATCAGGATTGCTAATAACCTGAATTCACTGTATACATTTATATGCTAGATTTTAGGAATGTTATCCATGGTTTTGAATATCTAACCCATATTGTTAGCAAATGAATACTGACTGTCTGCAGAAGATAGAAGTTCTGTAGTTAGCACTCTACAATATCACTAGGATTCCAGACAAGGAATCTGTGAATGTGTTCACTTTTAAGCACATTAATGCAAGTAAAAAGCCGCCGGCTGAGTACTCAGTGATTTCAGTGTTGTGTTTTTTTTTTTTTTTTAAAGATTAATAGAATAAGCAGCGTCTAAATCAAGTCTGTTTTGCATCGTGACCTCGTTTGCACTATTATTATCAAGTAGCAAGTCGTATAAAATACAGAAACAAGATGGTATTGTACCAGCAAAATAAAATGATTAATTATAAAATATACTCCAGAATAGAAAACAATGTTATTTTAAAGTAATATTTGACATTGAACATTTGTTAGGCAGCGGAAAATAGAACTGGATGAGTTAGAGAATCTAGGAATGCAGTTTATTATGGAAGATAAAATGATGAAAAGTCAGAGGGAAATGAGTGAGAAGCATTTACTGGTACAAGAATCACATTGATAGCAGGGGGCGTAAAAGGAATCAGAAGAGAAGTATTATCAATTGGTCAGGATGCAAGTTCAGAAATAAAGAAGTATTAATTTTAGGCAGCTGGGAAGAATGTTAGATTTTGTATTTGGTTTCATCATGTCTTTTTCTATCCATTCCTTTACCATCTCCTTTCCAAACTGCATACCATTATCACTTCTATATTTTAATCTCTCCCTTGCTGCTTAAATAAAGGAGTGATAATTTTCAAATGTGATTTCTTATCCTTTGCTCCACTAATTGGCTTTGTTACCCTCAACCCCTTCTTCCCTCCACTGCAGGCAGCCTGACAATTTTTATCAACTAATCCCCACTTTTCACACTTCCATTTTACCCCTCCACTTGCTCCCCTTTCCTCTTTTGGTATATTTAGAGCTGCAGAGAGCAGTTCAGCAGAGAGTCAAACCCAAGGGAAATTCAAAGAGCTTGAAACACATTGCAAGAACCAGGGAAATTTTTACCAGGCTGCCAAAAGCATAGGGTAACATTTGGAATGAGATCACTGCACCATGATCTCATTTTGAATTGGATTTGTTTATAAGGGTAAAGGAAGCTTGATAGGGAAGGAATATTGTTTTGCTAGTTAGCATTACATAAACTTGGGTAGTTCTTGGGCATTTCCCTACCTTTCCTAATTTTAAAATTTGTGTGTGAATATAGAGTGTTTGGCTTATGCTAGACATAGAGTTGAGTAGCAGCAATCAAGAGTTTTGTATCTACATGGTTGCCAAAAGGAAGTGAAATATCTGAGAACTAAATTTCAGGATAATGTTTTGGTGTTTTAAAAAATTGTCGGTGATTTTGGTGCTCAGAAAGTGAGAGAGAATTGGCAAGAGTCGAGCTTTATAAACTTTATAAACTTCTCCCCATGAAACTCTGCCGATGCACCACAATCCTGACATGAAACCTTCTGACATTGTAGTACGGACATCTTTTTTATTGTTATTATTTGTTAGGAACTGGCAATGTTTTCTTCAATGTATAGACAATCCCTGTCCCAAAGAGCTTACAAAGCAAAAGACACAAGAGAAGACTGGGAGATTGGAGGTGGTCTTTTAAAAATCATAGTCATCCTCACTCCTTTCCCATTAATAAAATGTTGAAGTGGAGAGACTATTTGGCTGACATGAATTTATCAGCCTCATGGAAGGAATCAAATAACTCCATGTGCTCAATGAGGAAAGTTTGGATGGCTGGGGCAGGAATAGAAAGTAGGAAAGAAGACACACAGCCAGAAGTGGCAAAAGGAGAGAAAGGGCCTGGTGAGGATTGTGGGTGAAGTGAAGTGGTGGAAGGATAGGAGGCATTAAAAAAAGAAACCCAATAGATTCAGTATGTAGGCAGAGGCCTAGTTAGGGTGTGTGGACAAGTGCAGCATTGCTAACCTCAGGTGTTTCAAAATCATGAGTCAGGCCCAAAATAGTCATGAGTTTGGAAAATTAATATTGCCTTCTTTTTTGAGCCTTTAGGCTCAAATAAATAAATTATTATTAATAATAATAATAAATAATATTAAAATAAACAGATTTCTGCAGCCGGAGATTTAAGAAAAACACCAGAGATTGTGACTTTTGTGGTAAAATTCTAAGGGTTGGAAACACTGCAACTTTTTATACCATCAGGATGGAACATAAAGGTAGACTTTCAATATATTGTGGATTAAGGAACAGTGAGACAAGAAGGACATTCAGAGAGGAGAAGTCAAAGATGATTCAAGATTGGGAGCCTCAGTAACAAGAAGGATGCTATTTATGTCAACGGAGAAGGAGGAAAGAGAGAGGAGAAAGAGAGCATTTTGGAAGGAAAAAAAAATAAAGAGCTTAATTTTGGCCATGCTCAGCATGAGCTGATGGCGACCCATCGAGCATGAAACATTGGATGACTATCAGATATGTGTAACTGGACAAAAGGAGACTGGTTCTGTTTGAAAGAGGTAGACTTGTGAATCCTCAGCATAGATGTGGAAACTGAATATGTGAGAATGGAGAAGGTCACCCAGGGATAAGTGATAAGAGAATACAGTGGGAGGTCCAGGATGGAGCCCAGTGGGATACCAACACAAAGGGAGATGGGAAAAGGAAAAACTACCAGGGTGACTGCTTGTGACTAAATGGGATCTCCCCGCATCAAACTGTGAACTCCATCACTGCTTTCTGGAGCAGTGTGTCAATCATGTCTACTATATCTGATGTGGGAAAATAGGAAAACAAAGACTAAAATGAATCCACCAAACTCATTTTCATGATTTATTTATTTTGGGATTTAAGCCCAGGAAAGCTCTACCAAAAAGTGGCAAACTGGCTTTCTATAGGAGAATGTACATATATAGTCTGTATGTATTAGCCATAGTATCTGTATAGTCTTTATGCAGAATGTACACACAGAATCAGACAGTATGGGTGCATTTCCTCCATAACCTTCTGTGTTAAGTTGTTCAGAACTTTCCAAAACTTCTACCTACCACAGTGGGACACCATTCCTAGGCAGACGCCATTCCTAGAAAAATTGTGTGAATATTTTGGGGGAAACTTTGAGCAATTTCGAGCTTGACAAGGACACTTGCCTCCATCAATGAGCATTTCTCTCAGTGTAAATAGCAGCAGAATTTGGACAGTGTGCAGTGAATGAAGCAGAAGATGATGATAAACATAATAAATAATATTTACAAATTCATTTATTCAATTAAATAATTTAGGGATATATTAGATTTTATGCAGATTTTCTCTTTGCTTCTTTTCTAATAAGTTTCTTAGAAATAAATGTCACATTTCTTCCCTATGTAGAGCTGTGTCCTGCAACTGGATCTCATTGGTGAATCATTGTGCCTGCCTGGATCTAGTTGCAGTGTTTGGTCCTCACCACACACCATCCAGCTTATGTACTACACTGAATAAGGTCAATGAGAGTTTGGCCCTTGACTTCAGAGGGTGCAGAATTGAGCCCTGAATGAGGGAGGGTCCTGCAGACACTAATACATGATCCTATAATTAGAGACTAGCATGAAAAATGCACATAAAGGAGCAGAGTTAAGGTTACATGTGCAGGTTTAACTTTGTCATTTTATGATGTCTGAATGTTAAGCTGTGCAAACTTAATATTTTCTTAACATCACTTTTTTGGAATTAATATATAACTTATAGACTGGCTGCCATCTATGTACATAGACTATTTGAATACATACATCAGTAAAGTAAGCTAAAAACTGTTAAATATTCTTGTTTTTTCTAGTTTGAATTTTTTAAATAAACAACATTTTAAACTGTTTCTTTTCTCTGTATGGAACTTATAGTAGTTTTCAAGCTCCAAAAATGATAGCTCTTGATAGCTTTCAGTTGTGATTATGCGCTATGACTGTTGTTGAGAATAAGAAAACTATTCTCTGTAGCAATGCAGACTGTAAGAGAAAAAAAGAAAAGAAAAAGAAAAAGGAGAAAGCTAACAAAACTGTTCTGCCTGAAATCAATAATAAAATAAGTTCATTTCATACAAACATACATCTAAAGCTTTCCTGACAGTCTAAAAAATGTAAAAATGCCTGCAGAAGATATGAATTTATTGAATTTTCTTACTTTCTGTTTCATAGACTGTATCCTAAGCAGATGGTATAATCTGATTGTATCACCCTAGAAGTATATAGGATTTTATTTAAATGTTAAAAAACTTCAGTAGCTTTGGAACTTAAATTCTTTCTGTCTTCTATACTGTACTAGAATCTCAGCACTGAGGTATTACAAGATAACTTTAATAAAAAGAAGTTGAATTTTATAAACTTAAATTTACTTATTCATTTCCTATATAGAGAGTTAAATTCTTTAGATGACTGCTTCCTAAGTATATGGCAAAGCAATATATACTTTATTGAATGAAGAGTGAAATTTATATTAATATAGTTGATGTGGATATAAGATTTCTGCCAAAGCATTTTTTCACTATAACTATTATTGAATATTACATCTTTTTATCACTTCAGACTTTATTCCAACATTTTACTGCTTTATTCTGGCACTGAAAATATTTTACAATTCCCAAAGACGTGTTCTACTAACTTTTACACTGAACCACTTTTAGTTTAGGATTTGGGCTAGACTTTAAAAAGGTTGGTGACAGATATATTATCCACAGAGCACTGCCTGGGTTTTCTTTTGTTGGTCTGTAACTTGGATTCTTCTTGAAAGATTTCTAGACATTTGTGGCCCTTCCAAAACTCTGGATTGCATAAAACAGAAAAGCTAAGACATTTTCAGCACCAGAAAGGAAGAAGTTTGCAATCATTTTCTGTAATACAAATGGACTTATTTAGTGGTTCTGTTATGGAAGAGATTCTACAATAATAATGCTACTATTATAATACCATTTCTGTAATAATAGCACTTCTGTTATAAAACACCATTATTATAGAAATGCTATTATAAGACAAGCTCTGTTATTCCGAATTGCTTCTGCAATAAAAGTGCTAAAAAAGTCTGCTTATATTATAGAAAATTATTGCAAATTTTTTTTGCCTAGCACTCAAATTTTTCATTCTGAATTTTGTCTGCTACTGCTGGAAATTCAGTCTCTCATTTTAATCTGGGGCTTCTGTGAGTTACTCAACACTGTATATTTAAAACAGGAAATCATTGGGCAGGCAAATGTGAAAAGCTCTGTCCACTCTTCATTTATCTGAATTCCCATCTCATAAACTCATAGACTTTAAGGTCAGAAGGGACCATTATGATCATCTGGTCTGACCCCCTGCATGCTGCAGGCCGCAAGACCCTTCCCTGGACTCTGCCGTTGAAGTCCCCAATCCTGTGTTTTAGTGACTTCAAATCGGCTGAGACCCTCCTGCTAGTGATCCCTGCCCCATGCTGCGGAGGAAGGCGAAAAACCTCCAGAGGCTGAGCCAATCTACCCTGGAGGAAAATTCCTTCCCGACCCCAAATATGGCGATCAGTAATACCCCGAGCATGTAGGCAAGAGTCTCTAGCCTGACCCTTGTTGGCCATTATACTATTTACGTACCATTGCTTGGTTTTCCTTGGCTACTATGTTTTACCATTAAACCATTCCCTCCATAAACTTATCTAACTTAATCTTAAAACCAGACAGGTCCGTCTCCCTGATTTATTCATTTCCCTGCCTTGGAATCTGTCTCATATTCAGAAGGTGACCATGGCTTTATAATACTCACATTCTGGTTTGGGGGGCGGGGGGAAGGAAAGAAACAAAAGATGGCTGAAAAGGGAATCGTAGAAAGACATATCACCTTTTTTATACCATCAATTCCCCAGTTTGAGCATTGTTCATCTAATTGCTTCAAACACCTTATCTGACTATGTATTTAACACATATTCCTATAATACACCTCTACCCCGATATAACGCGGTCCTCGGGAGCCAAAAAATCTCACCGCCTTATAGGTGAGACTGCGTTATATCGGGTTCGGTCGGTACGGCTTACCAGCAAGAGCTGATACACCAGCCGGACTGGACCGGCTTCCCCGGCGGTAATTTAAAGGGCCTGGTGCTCCAGCCACTGCAGGGAGACCCGGCTCCTTTAAATCACTGCCAGACCTCTGGCAGTGGGGCTCGGGCGGGGATTTAAAGGGCCCAGGGCTCCCCGCAGCTGCTGGAGCACCGGGACCTTTAAATCACCGCCCGAGCCTGGCTGCTGGAGCCCCAGTGGGGATTTAAAGGGCCTGGGGCTCGAGCTGCTGTGGGGAGCCCCAGGCCCTTTAAATCACCGCCAGAGCTCTGGCAGCGGGGCTCGGGCGGATATTTAAAGGGGCCAGGGCTCCCCACAGCAGCCAGAGCCTCTGGCCCTTTAAATCACCGTCAGCCTGGCTGCCGGAGCTGGGCTCAGGCAGGGATTTAAAGGGCCTGAGGCTTCACACGAATTCGAATATAACACGGTAAAGCAGCAGGGCTCGGGTGGCGCTTTAAAGGGCTCGGGGCTCCCCGCTGCTTTACCACGTTATATCCGAATTCGTGTTATATCAGGTCGCGTTCTATTGGGGTAGAGGTGTATTCTATAAGAGTGAAATGCAACCCAGTGTGAAGGACCTTTGAACTACTTCAGCCCTTAGGCCCAAATCTTCTGAACCAGCGCACAATTGAAATGCTAGGCTGCACAGGATGTTGCCTCCACCCCAACTACCAGCAGGTCAAAGAGTAGAATCAGAGTAGCCCCCGGAGCCCTGATGAGCCCCAATCCTGTTGGGAAGCAGGAATAAAAGGAAGATCCATGTGGTTACTTCCCTACCTTTAACACCCATACTCATCCTCTCCTTGTTAAATACTCCCTCTGCACAAGTAGGCAGGAAGCTGCTCTATAACTCTCTCCTTTCTCGAGATATGCATCAGTTCTATCATTAGGGGGCCATGGAGACATTGCTGGAAGCCCTTTGCTGTAGAATTAATTTCACTTGGAATGAGCCATGTAGATGTGAAAAGCCCTGAACTTTGGATCATAATGTGAAATTTGTGATAATGTTTTTTTTCTCTTAATTAATTGGCCTCTCAGAGTTGGTAAGACAACTCCCACCTGTTTATGCTCTCTGTATGTGTGTATATATATATCTCCTCAATATATGTTCCATTCTATATGCATCCGAAGAAGTGGGCTGTAGTCCACAAAAGCTTATGCTCTAATAAATTTGTTAGTCTCTAAGGTGTCACAAGTACTCCTTTTCTTCTTTTTGCGGATACAGACTAACACGGCTGCTACTCTGAAACTTACCTATGTTTGATATCCTTGACAAAGGTTTCCTTTTCGATAGTAAGAAAACATTCAGAGGCTGATCCTCAGCTTGACTACAATGAAGATGAATCAACTTTATGCCAGCTGAGGAGCTATCTCGCAAATGCTTGGTTTTTGTTATTGTTGGTGGTTGTGGGGATTTCAAACTCGTCTTGGATGCCACACATTGTACCCTTTTTCTAAACTTAAATGTGCTTCCTATGACAAGAAAGTGACATTCTCCAGTAATATCCTTTTTTCTGATCTGTATGTTGTCCTCCTGTGGATGACTTTTTTTCATTTAAAAATTTCAGTCATAGTTTATCTTTGTAGTCTTCAAAGAATGTCAGTTGGGACACGAACTTGAGCCTTCTAATGATGATCACTATATTATTATTATTGCTGCAATACTCCTCCACTAGAATTAGAGTTCAATCTGTTTTTCCCCTTAGTTCATCTCTATTTTCACAATTTATAACTACTGTACTGTAAAAATTTGTTTTGAGATGAACGTTGAAATGCATAGGCTCAGTCTAGAGTTCTCGCTCTCTTTCTTTCTATTCAATTTTTTAAAAATCCTTTTTGCTATCATGTCATGGGAGTGAAAAGGATTTTGATGTTCTTCTGCACTTCTGGAAATTGAAAAAGTCATTGTTTTTTTCCCCCACTGCTAGTGACATTATTTAGTTCATGGTGTCAATTAGTGCCTTTGGGTACCGTATTTTCTTGAAAATGGCAAACACTTTTGTGCCTATTTGTATCTCCTAAATGTCTAAGTGCTTGTATTATCGTTTGTGTGTTATTTTTCAGTTGATACTTACCGGTACTTATATTTGGTAACATCTGCTGTTTTGTTTCTTCATTGCAACAGCTCCCTTAAGACTCTCAGTGGAAAAAGTCATTTTAGTGTTAGCAGTTACTGTACCACAAGAGGCTCTTACTGGTACCAGTAGAATGGTTCTGAGTCTCTAGTCTCTGTGCGTACTGGTGAATTTATGCTGATGTTTCTGTAATTCTGGGTACCGTATATTAAATATTTGTAACTTGCTTTCATCCCTCTTCTCAGTAAGACACATATCTGTTTTGAGCAGGGATTTTTTTATGCAGGCATGCATGCAATTTGATATACTGTTAATAGTCACCAAATATATATGTTTTAGCTCTCTTTCACTGGGCTGAGTTTGACCAATGTAATGATGATAACATTTAGAGGTTTTTAACATGTCACTGTATAGTGATCATACAATGTTTTGCCTCTTCTTATATAAAATAAGGATGGTGGATTTTTCTCTTTTGGTTGATATTCATACTTGATGGTCCAGAAATATTCTGGTATGAATGGAGCAGCACCAGTGCTTTGAACACTTGCCCTACTCCCAGAGACCTGATTGGTTAGGAGGCTGGACAACGGAGCATGAGGTACTCGCCTCTCCACCTCCCCAGAACCTGGTTGGCTAGAGAGCTGGCAGAAAATCAGACCTCTGTTCCATGCAATGGAAGATTGGATTGACACTCTACAAGGGGCTGCATGCTGGGGAGCATATGCTTCTGCAGGTGTACTGTGGGTCTAAACCCTGAGCTCTTGCGCTGGGAGACAGGCCCAGGGGAACAGCCTGGGAGTGTGACTACTAGGCGATTACACTGCACTTAGGATTGCCAACTTTCTAGTCACACAAACACGAACACCCTAGACCTGTCCCTTCCCTGAGGCTCCGCCCCTGCCCCGTGCCAGTGGCTCCGCCCCTCACTCACTACATTCCCCCTCCCTTGGTGGCTTGCTTTTCCCCACCCTCACTCACTTTCACTGGGCTGGGCCAGGGGTTCGGGGTGCGGGAAGGGGTGAGGGCTCTGTGCTGGGGATGCTGGCTCTGGACTGGGGATGCTGGCTCCAGGCTGGGGCCAGAAATGAGGGGATTCAGGGTGTGGGAGGGGGCTCCAGACTGGTGCAGGGCGTTGGGGTGCAGGTTGGGGTGAGGGCTCTGGCTGGGGATGCTGGCTCTGGACTGGGGATGCTGGCTCCAGGCTGGGGCCAGAAATGAGGGGATTCAGGGTGTGGGAGGGGGCTCCGGACTGGTGCAGGGCATTGGGGTGCAGGTTGGGGTGAGGGCTCTGGCTGGGGGTGTGGGCTCAGGGGTAGGGCTGGGGATGAGGGGTTGGGGTGCAGGAAGGGGCTGTGTGTTTGGGGGGGGCTCAAAGCTGGAGCAGGGGGTTGGCTCTGAGGGTTGGGGCGCTGGTTTACCTTCTGTGACTCCCGGTCAACGGTGCAGAGATGGGAATAAGGCAGTGCCTGCCTGTCCTGACACCGCGCTGCACATGCCCTGGAACCAGCCAGCAAGTCTGGCTCCAGGTCCTATGCAGGGTGTGTGTGTGTGCAGGAGGCTCCATGTGCTGCTCTCACCCACAGGCACCCCCTCCCCAACTCCCATTGGCTGGGAACTTAAGGCAGGGGCAACGTGAGGAGCCCCGTGGCTCCCTGCCAGGACCCGGACCTGCTGGCTGCTTCTGGGGCGCAGCACGGTGGCCCAGGACAGGTAGGGACTAGCCTGCCCTAACGCCGCAGCACCGCCAACTGGACCTTTAATGGCGTGGTCGGTGGTGCTGACCAGAAAAGCCAGAGTCCCTTTTCAACCAGGTGTTCCGGTCGAAAACTGCACTGCACAGCATCAACTACTTCCGAAAGAGAAGGAGATGCACTAATCTGGGTCTCAGAAGGCAGGGATGGTTTGGGTGTTTTCTTATTGATGGACCTTTTATTTTTAAGCATCTTGAATTTATTTCATTATACTCTCATTATCTTCTCCCTTAAATGACATTGCAGTTCTTCTTCCCCTGCTGATAAAGGTGTTGGAAGATTACCTTGTGTTGGAGTGGTGCTTGGGTCAATTCCTGCCTCTCCAAAGGTTGTAGGAGGATTGTCCACCCTCATGCAAGGGTGCAGAATTTGAAAATATACCTGTCTCTGGGAGGCAAAACCCCACCACATATGAAAAAACTTAAAATAGAAGTAAAAGGAATAAAATGCAAATTAATAATACCCCAGAAACGTGAGGGCAGCAATAAAACAGAGGCCATAGTCCTTTCGTTTTTACTCAGGGAAAACTTCTATTGGAAAGTAATGACTACTAGATCAGCACTAGAGTTTGTAGAACCAAGATAGTTCATAGGTTCCTAGTACACACACTGTTATTATGTGCAATTAATGTTCCCTTTATGAAGCAGCAGTGACAAAGGAATGCACCTCTGGGTTGGCAGGATACATGGTGGAAATGGAAGAAACTCACAAGAGGGATATTGGATTTGATAAATCTAGCTGGTGCACATGCCGAGGCACTAGCTTGGAGCAATAAGGACACACCACTATAAATACAGCCAATGTAATCCTGAGTCATCTTTTCTCCTGGCAGTCAGGTTGAAAGCCAACACTATTAGACATGTATGTGTATCACTTTTGGTTCAGACAGATTTAACTTTTTAAAAATGGGGAAAAAATTCTCAATAGAGTTGTCAGTTTTCACTAGCAGAGAATTTGGCCCTCTGTCTCTCGTACACAGGGCACAGCAGTCAAGCAATACCCAGGAGGAATGCAGCAGAAATATTAATGAGCTCAAGGCTCTGAGTCAATATGAGCTTTTTAGACCACCACCTCAGCTGATACAGTAATGTGTATAATTTAGTTTTTCACAACAAGACACCATATCCTAAGGAAGGGCCATGTCTTGCCACAATTCCCTCACTGTTAGAACCACAATAGCAGGAGTTGGACAGCAGCAGATGTCTTTTTGGATATATGAGGAGATCACTATCGCCCTTTACCCTGTAAAAACACCCCTGTTATTAGCAACATTGCTACCAGCACTCTGTGAAGAAAGCAGCAGCTGCTTCTTTGAAGCATAGGCAGCATCTAGTTCCAACACTGCCTATACTGTATACAGTGCAGTGACTGATAAAACTGAGAGGGCTATTATCTGATGTGTACTCTTCGATGTCTGTGTATGTCTCTTCCTTACTGAGGCTCCTCCCTCTGTCCCCACATTAACGGTACTGCAGGAGCAGAAAGTGAGAGTCTGATGACCCATTCTCTTTGCCAGAGCACACAATAATGAAAGATACTGTGTTACTGTGTCAGATTTTCAAAAATGTATTCTCTTTGTGTGCATAAGCATTTTTCCACCAGCACAAGCACTTTTTCAAGCACCAGCACCTGCACCTGCAATTGGTCCCTTCTGTCCATTGTATATGCAGGGATTTGTGAGAATTACTAAATTGTGTGTTTAAATCTCGAACAGGTAGTAAAGCCGTAGGGGGCTGGAAAAGTTCTAGAAAGACGCTCTCTATTAAAACAGAGAGCATAAGTGAGTGTGGCTTTACAGTAATAGAATCCTAGGCCAGAGGGGACTATCTGTATGGTATTGCCACCCTTAGCCCTGTGCTGCTGCTGCTGGCAGTGGTGTTACCTTTAGAGCTGGGTGCTGGACCAGCAGCCACCGCTCTCCAGCTGAGCTGCCCAGTCAATGTTTAATTTGTGCCAGGACTGAATCCTGGCACCTTTTTCATTACAAAATAAGCACTGACTGGCAGGCTACACAGGAAGCCTTGGTGGGTCACAGTTGGCCCACGGGCCGCCTATTGAGTGTCACTGCCATAGTGATGTTTAAATGCAACCAGCTGGCTACTTGGAATGCTTTCAGTTTTGGAAATTTCTCTCTAAATTCTACCTATAACCTTGAGCTCTGGTCTGGCATGTGCACTCCTGAAGAACTAGCAGCTGAATCATTTTAAATTGATAATTGGTAATATCTGCCTTGTTTAATATACTAATAACCATACCATGACAGAAGTGGAGCTGCTTTGTAGTGCTTTATGAATAGTCTGTGTTGATTTGGTTATGGGGATATTTACTCTCTTATTTAGTTTAATAGGAGGTGGGAAGGAAAAACAAGCTGGGAGGGAAACAATGGCTCAAGATAAGCCATCCCTCAGGAAACACTTGAAAGTTTTTGAGAAACACCACCAGTATAGGGAAAGGCCTGTGAACACAGGAGATTAAAAGAATGGTGGCAGGTTTAAAAAGGAGCACTCTCTCAAAACAATGGGGAGTTGTTTGTAGGAACAAGGCTGAGACACACCCAACCGTGGCGGTTGTCTGAAGAAGTTGTGTCTGTCTAGGTTCCATCAGGGAAGGTAAGGCATTTAGGTAAGGTGGACATGCACAGGGCCGACCCACAATATTTTGGCATCTGAGGCGGGGAGCTCAAATGACACTCACTTGGGCCAAAACTTTGAAAGGTCTCAGTTCTGCCTTCTTCCTGTTCTACTCCTCTCATGGTACTGTTCTGCTACCTACCCCAATAAAGGAGAACTAACATCTTAAAATGCCTTGTTCAAAAATTTTAAGAAACACTTAACTTCCAAACGCCTGAACAGCAAATGTAACTTTTCTTGTCTGCATAGTAAACACTGGCATTTTTATCTATTTGAATAATCAAAGTGGTGCTTTTGGTGCCTTCTTGGTTGCAAAAATTTGAACTGCTTTTTGAAGGTCCACAGTCTGGGCCAGCTCATGCTCTATTGAGATGGTTGCAAGGCCGATCAGCCTCTCCTGTGTCATTGTGGAGCATAGACGTGTTTTTATTAACTTCAGCTTGGAGAAGTTGTGTTCTCCACTGGCAACTGTTACAGGAAGTGTTAGAAGTATGCGCAGAACAACAAAAGCATTTGGAAAGAGGGTGGTCATCTTATTTGTGCACATATATTCCAGAACAGCCTTTGGAGTTCATCCTGCTGAAATGTATCTTGAAAGGGCTTTCAGTTCATCACCTAAATCACTCACATCAATATCGTGCATGTCATTATGTGTCAACACTGTCTCTAGTGCCCTGCATTGCTGGTGTAGGTCTTCTTCAGGTATAGTGAGGAGTTTTGAAGTATCATACAACATGCCAAATATACTGCTGTGTTCCTTGAGCTGCATGAAATGTTCTTCAACTGACTGTATTGCACAATCTAGCACCTGGTTAAAGAATTCAACTTTGAATTGTTGTTTGGGGTCTCTTATGGGATTATCCTGTGCCTTGTAATCAAAATGTCGTCTTCTTTAGTGACTCTTGTATTCTTGAATGGGTGGGAAAATAGCTTCAGTGTGAAGTTCCTCTGCCAACTTCTGTGCACTCTTCAAAACGTTTTGAAATCCCTCATCTGACTGGTAAAACTGTAGGTATGACTTTGCTTTGTCCAGTTGTTCCATTTCTCCAGATGTATCAAGGTCAACACCTCGGAGTCTCTTGCTTACAACATTTATTTCAAACAGTATGTCATGCCACAACACCAAGCCACACAGAAATTTGAAGTTATGTATGTTTCTGGTGATTGCATTTCCCTCTGCTACTGTTCTCCCACGAACAATTCCTGTCATAGCATTATCCTCCATAATGGCAACTATGGCATCATCTATCTTCCCAATTTGGAGTTTGATAGGCTTTATCGCCTCCACTCGACTTTCCCTTGTGTGGCATTCAGTGGTTTCAGTGTCAGAGAGGATGTTCCCAAATGTAGCTTCAAAATTTGCCATCGATGAGTTGATGCAGAGAAAAATACATAGATGCTTTGAATCTATGTATTCAAAAAAATCAGCAGCCTCACTAGAAGCTGATGCTGCATCACTGACCACCAAGCTCAATGAATGAGAACTGCATGGGACAAAAAAAGCTCAAGGGTTTAACTCTCGGATCTGTGTCTGCACTCCTCTGTTCTTTCCTCTCATGTTGGCACCATTATCGTAGCCCTGACCTCTCATGTCAGCTATCACAATTCCCATATTTTCCAGCTTTTTAAGAAGCACATTTGTCATACCCGCTCCTGTAGTATCATCAATGTCAATAAATTCTGGAAAATGCTCTCTGACAGTCACCATTGCAGGGACATTTTCACTAGGTTCTGTTGTTGTTACAAAATGCACCATTAAAGTCATTTGTTCTGTATGGCTGATGCCAGGTGTGCAATCCAGAATAAGAGAGTAATATCTTGCTGACTTCAGATCTGCCACAATCTTCTGTTTGACTTTTGTTGCCAGTAACTGTATGATCTCATTTTGAATTGTTTTTCGAAGGTAGTGGTGTGTGTACATTTCTTGGGTGGTAACTGTTCTTAGATGCTCCTGGAGTACAGCATCAAACTCAGCCATGAGCGCCACAATTTTAAGGAAGTTTCCATTGTTTGGCACATACAGCTGATCTGAAGTGCCACGCAGTGCTAGGTTTTGGGTAGCACGCATTCTCACAATGGCAATGAGCCTTTTCAGAACATTTTGCCAGTAAAGAGACTCTGGTACAATCTTCTCTTGATGCTGATCATCTATGGTGGCCTTTAAACTTAGTCTCATCTCAAGCTCTTCCACCTATGGAATGCTCTCTGGTGATTTGCTGCCTTCTCATGGCATGCCAGATCTCTAGCCAGATTTTTCCAGTCCTTTGTTCCTGTAGAACAGAGGTGGGCAAACTATGGTCTGCGGGCCACATCCGGCCCGTGGGACCACCCTGCCCGGCCCCTGAGCTCCTGGCCTGGGAGGCTAGCCCCTGGACCCTGCCCAGCTGTTCCCTCTCCCCCCGCAGCCTCAGCTCACTGTGCCGTTGGTGCAATGCTCTTGGCAGTGGGGCTGCGAGCTCCTGGGGCAGCACAGCTGCAGCGCCTGGCCTGACCCAGTGCTCTGTGCTGCGCGGTGGCGTGGCTGGCTCCCGCCAGGCGGCGCAGCTGACTATCCTGCTACTCTGGGCGGCACGGCTGTAGCGTCACCAACCACTGGTGCTCCAGGCAGTGCAGTAAGGGGGATGGGGAGTTCAGGGTGGTGGTAGTCAGGGGCCGGGGTTGTGGATAGGGGTCGGGGTGGTCAGAGAGTGGGGAACAGGGGGGTTGAATGGGGGTAGGAGTCCCGGGGGGCAGACAGGAATGAGAGGAGGGGTTGGATGGGGTGGTGGGGGGTAGTCAGGGGCAGAGGTTCCGGAGGCAGTCAGGGTACAGGGAGCGCGGGGGTGTGTGTGGATGGGGCAGGGGTCCCAGGGGAGCCGTCGGGGAACAGGGGGTGTTGTATGGGTCAGGAGTCCCGGGGGAGGCTGTCAGGGGGTGAGAAGCAGGGGGAGTCGTATAGGGGGTGGGGGCCGGGCCATGACTGGCTGTTTGGGGAGGCACAGCCTTCCCTAACCGGCCCTCCATACAATTTCTGAAACCCAATGTGGCCCTCAGGCCAAAAATTTTGCCTGCCCCTGCTGTAGAACCCAATGTGGCTGGAACATTAGACTGGAAGAGTTTGCAACAAAAACAGTATGCAGCATTCTGGGTTTTTGACTACATAAGCCATGGCCTCTCCACTTTGTCACGATTGGCGATTTCACACCAGTAATGTTTTGGATAGAAACATCTATTTTCATTGTCTTTGGGGAACATGAAGTTTTTCACTTGCTGTGGCCCATGCAGTACAAGGAAGTCCCTCAGGCTACTGCTCAAGTGGGCCACAGTCCTGGATCAGCTAGACTTAAGGAACTAAACTCAGCAGCAGCTGTTTCTTGCGGCCCCACCACGCTCTTCTCTGATCTACACTTTTCTTCAGGAATGTGCATGGTTACATCCATTTGAGATGGAGATATGGATGCTGAAGTAGCTGCCAGGTCACCTGCACTCAGACTAACTGCAAGATCAGGCATCTCCTCACCGCTCACATCCTCACTGGGGCCAGAAGGCTCACCGTGAACATTTCTCTATGTATCTCAGGAGAGCTCCTTCCTGCTTAGATAGAAAAGCTTCCTTTGCTTTCTTTCTTTTTCTAAATGCTGCCCCAGAGGGGCGTTTTCTTCTTTCACTCATGACTGCTGGTCAGTGCCAGCTATAGTGGCTCTCAACACTCAGTTGAAGGGATCAAATAAGCAGGCTGGTAGTGGGGCCTGAGTGAAGGAAGATATCAGCTCTTAAGGGCGTAACTGGCTTCTACTACTTCAGCTGACTGCCTGTTCTCCTGAAGTGGGTTCAGGGAAGCAGTAGGAAACAGAAAGCTCCCCGAGAAGCTGGTGTTAATCAGTCCAGGCTCCTCGGGGTGCTAGAGAGATACATAAAAGGCTCCTCCTCCTCTCTCTCTCTCCCTGCAGCGCTTGCTGCTTTCTGTTATTCCCTCTCACCTTTTCTCCATTCCCCCTGTTATGTCTCTTGTGCCCGCCTTCCTCCAGCACAGGACTCCACCATCTCTGTGCATCTAGAGCAGAGAGAACACATATGCACCAGCAGCAGACACAATTTTCTACACTCTGGGTCCTAGTGGCGCCCCTCCCCCCCACAGTCTGGCACCTGATGCACACAGACATTTTGTTTTAAGATCCTTTTTCTCTGAATGCTTTTTTCCACTTTTAAAATGAACAAAACTTTGTTCTTTAAGAAGGCTGGCTGGTCAATTGGTCACAGACTCCTGAAGGGAAGAACTCTAGGTGTCAGAACTCAGTGAGACTTGCAGGGTATGGAACAGTTGAGACACAGGGTGCTGTAGAGCAAAAGCTCATTAAGAGTGGGAACATGAAAGAATTCCACCCTGAATTTGGTAAAAACACAAGGCCTGATCCTGAGAAGGTGCACTCAGAAGCATCAAGACCTGTAACTGTGACACATGCTGTTTGGCTAATCTTGTTGATTGATTTGCTCATCTCTCATTACCCCATCATTCTGTACAGGGGCCCTTATATAAGTGGTAGAAGCATCTCAGCTACTGGTGGACCACAGAAGAATGATACTGTGACCTAGACTCTGAGCAGAATGCAGACACATTTCTTTGGATGGTAGGGCGATGTAGTGAAGGCGTGATTAAGCATCTGCATGCCACTAACTCATCTATTTTGCTGAAAATAAGGTAAATTTGATTGAGGGTATGAAGTTCTAGCAAACAAAAATGCATTGTATGTGGAGAGGATGGCACAATGTGAGGGGAGTAGGCAGATCTAGTGAGTCTTAAATTGGCTATGTCCTTGTTCTTTGGAGCCAGGTTGTTCTATAACAGGTAGTGGGCCTGTCTCCCTAGCCCAGGAAGGACTAATCACATCCGTGTTTTCAAGGCTTTTCTTCAAGGCATAGTTTATACTTTGAACAATAAAACAGTTCAACATGAGTTCCACATATAAACCTGGTCTTTCTCCTGACCTTCTGCTGGGGCCCAAATGCTTTCCTCTTGAATTTCTTCCCCTACTCCAGGGCTGGCTGGCCAGCCTGCAACAGTAGCCAACCTCCCTCCTGCAGTTTTCCTTTCTAACTGAGCCACTTGCTAACTTTTATAATCACTTGATTAATGTCAGCTGATCAGTCACAAGTGAGGCTGGACCCAACTCTCCTTAAAAGAACAGCTGCCCTGTGACATAGCCTTTAAGATGATAGCTGTAATTCAGGAAAAGCCATCATTTCATTCCATATCAAAGTATGCCCCCTTCACGGTACCATTTTCAGATAAGAGACAGGTTATTTTTATATCAGTTCTACCCATATGTACTCTTCCTTTGTTTGGATATGTGCCTCAGACATTGCATATCAGATCACACTGTAGCAAGAGAATACTGGTAATGCATTGTTGAGTTATGTTGTATTTTTTCAGACATGATGCAGAAAACCTCCATTTTGTTTCCAGATTATTGTGTGGGCTTCAAATAGAGTAAAATGATTATCTTAAATACACCATGAGGAAAGAAAACAAACTTAGCAGAGATTCTACCATGAGGTTTACTTCAGCAATTATATTTGACAAGTGAAAAGATACTGGGCCAAATTCTGCTCTCCGTTGAAATAGTGCAAATACAAACCAACTCCATCAATGTCAGTAGAGTTACTCTAGATTTATGCTCTGTAATTGAGATGAGGATTAGGTTCAATTTATTAACCTAAACTCCTTCTTTTCTGAGTTGCTGAAGATGGCATTATGGCAGTGGTTCTCAACCCATACTGTGACAACTCAATTTTCTGTTTTTTTTTTTTAAGTTTTGACAGAAAATATTTGATCAGCCTTATTGAAATCTCTATTTACCTACAAAATAGCTACAGATTGGGCAGCAGCATTGAAAACATCTCTACGGGCTGAGATGGTTACCTCAAATTTTATGCCCATTCATTCTTTGCTGAAACTTCCTACAAGTGTGTATCCAGTGTTGTGGTAGCTGTGTCGGTTCCAGGATATTAGAGAGACAAGGTGGGTGAGAAGATATCTTTTATTGCACCAACTTCTATTGGTGAGTGACAAGCTTTCAAATTATACAGCACTCTTCCTCAGGTCTGGAAAAAGTACTCAGAGTTACAGCTAAATCCAAAGCCAAACAGATAGGGTGTATGTCAATGCTAATTGTGGTGGTGGTTTTTGTGATATGGATATCTGGCCACTCTAAACTGAAATTTGGATACCAACTAAATATTTGTAAGTCACTAAACAGCCATCAGTTATCTCAGTCACTGAGGTTTTCTATTTTACTGTATATTACATTTAGGATTAAACAAATCGATGAATATGCATAAAGGAAAAGTGGACTGTGAAATCATAGTCAGGGCATTTATGTGACATAATTGCCATGAGCTATTCTATTTTTGCTATCCCTGGTACCGTTTGTGTTTATGATGGCCAAACCTGCTGGTCTAATGGAATGAATGATCCAATGTCTGTATGAAACTGGGACTTGGTTGAAGTTCAGTTCAGGCAACAATGAAGTATTGTGGATTGGCTGGGGGGAGAACTGGAAAAACCAACAAGAATTGTATCGATACTCTAACTCTGGGATTGTGATTGCTGTTTCATATGTCAGTTTGCAGGTGAGAAGACTTGTTAGGTCCTTGGCTACTGCTAGATGCTTAGGTTCCATCAATGTCCCCGGGGAGTTTATTTCCATCAGTGCCTTGCAAGAAGAATGTAACCATTTCTTTCTGATTGTAGTCTGTTTTGAGAACACTTGATGAGGACTGCAAATGTGTACTAATTAAATAGAGTTGCACACTGGGAACATGTAACACCGATGCTGTGTGATCTACACTAGACGCCTGTTGTCTTCCAAGTATCATTCAAGGGATGGATTGTAATCTATGAGTTCCTAAAATGGTTTGGTACCTAATATTTGAGAGATGACATGGTACCTAATATCTCTTTGGATGATACCTCTACTACTGTGACCAGTGGATGTGCTTGAATATAAGCCTCTGCTGGTTAAAATAGGAGGAGGCTTCTGACAGGGCATCTTGTGGTCCCTGGCCTCTCAAACTAATTTCCTCCCCTTGCGCTGCCAGAGCCCAAATGCATTAACTTAGTGGATACTTCTCACTATAATCAGATAGATAATCAGAACAAACAAATAAGCCCCCTCCCTTTTCCCCTCAACTCACAAGATAATGTAAGTCAACCCAAACAGCCCCGTATTGTTAGGAAGGGAGAGGAGCTGGAGACTCTGTCAAGTTCATTAGTGACTGGGCCATGCAGTTCTAAGTTACCTGGGAAGTGCTTGGATACTATGGTGAATGAAAACACAAAGATTCTGCAAAGCTCCTCTATTTCTTTGGCATTTGTGGAGAGATTGGGCTCAGGGGTTAGGAATGGTTAGATGTTATAGTTATTGTGCGGATGTTATTGTGTTGGAGTTCAATATAGGCAGCTCATTATATATTGATTTCATTTGTGAGTCCTTTAAGAAATCCCTCTCTCCCATCCAAAGAGAGGATAAATAATTTGATATAAATTTTAAAAACATTAAATACCACTGCTAGTCCTGCTGCAGTACATATCAGCAAGACTATAGACCAGGAGAGACTAGGATATGTGGCTCACCGTTCTGCTCCCGAGTTGATCATATCTCCTTTCTTAGAGCTTATGTTGAGTTCACACATTGCGTGGCATTTTATATTTTTGATGTTTTGATTCTCCTATGTAAGGATACATCATTTACCCCCCCTCCCTCTCATTATATATATATTTAGTTCCTAGGAATATTATAATATAATTGCAGTTGATTCATGAAGTAAAGATATGTGGCCATAATTTCACTTCCCTGGAGAGGACTGGTCAGAACTATGGGTGGTATGAGTGATCAATCATTTCTTACTAAACTGTGTTTTTTTATCATCAGACCAGATAAAGTAATATTGCTATCCAGGGAGAAAGAGTTAGGGCTTGTGGGTGCTAAAAGTTCAAAATGTGGTTCTTCCCACCATGCTTTATCTGTAATTGTAAATATTTTATTGCTTTTTTCATCTCTTTTTAACTGCACATTTTGTATTGAAGAATAACAGAAACTACTTTGGACAAGTATTTTGTTCAGTAATTTCCTTTCTGGGTAGTCTTTCATGGACAGTTGAGTTTTGCATTGGCTTAAAAAGATCTTTGAACTTTTTATTGGTAGCGAAACTATTCCATCTCCTTGGATCCTATTATTTTGCCAATCCTGCAGCAACATTGACGGTCTGGTGAAAGCTGGTCAAATGAAGGCTTCCCAGCTGCTGAATTTAGACAGTGTTTGAAATGCCATCCTGCATCTCTGGAATGGAACTCTATAGGGAGTTATGCAAAAACTTTTTCATTTCTCTCCTGCTGCTCTGCTATAGACTAAAGCGATGTTGTAGTAAATACACCTGCACTATGTGTTTTGCTTGTAAAGAAGACCTACATACATTTTGGAAATGTTTACTGAGGTAGTTTGATAAATTGTGGGTATCATTGAATTCTTAGATAATTTCTCACCCTCACACTTGAACCATTATTGTGAACAAACTACAACAGATTTAGCAGAAGCAATTGTACTTAATACTCAAGTTCTCTTGCTCCAGACACTATTCGTTTTTTCTTGGTGTCTCAACATCATCATTTAAGTTACTACAAGGATAGTCACATTTAATCTTTTACTGGGAGTCAGTGTGGCATATTAATAGTCGTTCAATATGTATAACCATATCTCCAGATTAACTTATGTTTGATGGTTATGAATTTTCCTTAATGTTGTTTAAACAAACATTTTTTCTTTTTAATGTCCTCGGTACCAGGTGGGCAGGAAAATTATGGGGCGTGAGTGGGGATTTAGGATTTCCTATTAAAAAACCCTAGATCATACATCATTCTAGAATTATGTAAATCTACAGTTCAAAGTTCACTTCTTGTAGTGTTTGGATAAAGGCCTAATGTGATAAAACCGTAAACAGAATACTGCAAGTACATCACACCCAATTACAACCATTATAAAAGATATTTTTTATACTGTATATTGTTGGTCCTTTCTCTAAAATCAAGCCTACAATATGGTCTAGGTAACATCACAGAAAAGTATCTTATGGAGTCTTTATGTACTGTCCTCATGTTTTACACTGGTGCAGTTACTCCTGATTTACAATGGTTTAGCTGAGCACAGAATCAGCCCCAAAGACTGCTAGTAAAAAAAAAAAAAAGCCAGTAAATTGTATATAGTAATTAGCATAACAAATGAAAAAGTTTCTAACATATAAACAAGGCATAGCATATTCAATTACTATAACTTTTATGCAGAAGTAATCTGAAAGAACCACTCAAAGTTTAATGTTCCCTTATTTACACTTCTTAATTCTATTTCATTACAAGGTATGTCACTGAACTGGACATCTGTTCCATACAAACTTTACATTATATCATTATTACTATAAACTCTGAACATCAGAAATTCTGAATTGTTAAACTTAAATGGGAGAAAACGAGAAATATTAAGGAAAGAAATCCCACTTTGTAAGGTTTTCCTCCAGTCAAGTATTTTGTTTTGGTTTTTACCCATTTTGGTTTAAATTTTCCTGTGTTTTTGGGTGCCCAATTTGAGACACCTTAAAGGACCCTGATTTTCAGAAAATTCAGAGTGCCCACCCTCTGAAAATCAGGCCCATTTAATTGAAGCCATGAAAATTTAGGTCTTTGTGTTTTGGAGAATATTTTAAAAGCCATGTCACACATTTAGTTTGGGATTTTCAAAGGAGCTGAAAAGAATGAGGTGCCCTATTAAAAAAACAATAGAGTTTGAACTCCTGATTCCTGTAGGCCTCTTTGAAAATCCTAACCCTTAGTCTTTGGGAAAATTGGGAGTGTCAGTTTTCTGAAGCCATATCCTCAAGGGCATTTAAGTATAATTCATTCCCATTTTACCAAGAAATACAATGACATACTGGAGAGAGAGAGAGAGAGAAACATATTGTATTAGTTGCCATATAAGCGTAACTAGGTAACACATATATAATGTATCGCCTCAACCTCAGTTCTGTGGAATGCCATCTCTCCAGAGCCGAACAGTGCCATGATTTTAGCTTGTGCTAAGAAGAGTATTGGAAAATGTTTTCAACATGGAACAGTGACATAACATGTTAAATATTTATATCATTTAATTTTGGCATGATTTATCTGTTATATGTTTTAACATTTTATGACTTTAGTGTTTGAGACACTTGTAACACTAGACTTGGTACCTGCTGTGAATAGGAATTTATTATTAATTATAATAAATATCTAAGGAAGAGAGGGATCACTTTATTACTGAAATACAGGACTGGGATTCAAGAAATCTGAGTTCTAATCCCAGCAGTGGCATAGACTCCCCATATGATCTTTGGCAAGTTTCCTCTAAGTTTTGCCTTAGTTTCCTCAATGGAAACTAGGATACTGCTTATGGCAGGAACGTTGTGAGACTTAACTCTTCAATGTGTCTAAAGCACTTTGAAACCCTCAGATGGGAAGTGCTACAGAAGTGCAAGTTGTTGCTGTTAACTCTTGATTCTGCAAGCTGCTGAACATCTCCTAGGAAATGAGTTGCACCTTCAACTCCCTTTGATGTCCATGAGATCCAAGGTACACAGTACCTCACAGAATTGCATCAACTGTCAGTGATGTCTTTTGGAGAAGACTATAGCTTGGCTCCCCTGCCCTGGAGGCAGCAAAGGATATGTCTACACAGCAAAGAAAAATCCACGGCTGGCCCATCCCAGCAGACTCGGGCTTGGGCAGTGCTGTTGTTTCATTGCTATGTAGACTTTTGGGCTCAGGCTGGAGCCTGAGCTCTAGGATCCTCCCACCCTGCAAGACTCCAGCTCAGGCTCCAGCACAAAGATAGACGTCTACACAGCAATGAAACAGACCCGCAGCCCGAGTTGGCTAGCATGGGCCAGCTGCGGGTACTGTGTAGACATACCTAAGGAATCTGTGACATTGCACTCTATATGATTTTATGAAAGTATGCTGATGAGTGTGAATATAATGTAACTAAAATATGCTTCATGCGAAAGGTCTCTTGTAAGGTATCATTACAAAGCTTATAATCTACTGAGTGGGATCATCCTATTTGTATGAATGTATCATTCTTGTATCTGAAACTAGAAATATGAAATATAACGCTGAAGGCCTATTGTAATCATGCAAAGTGTGGGCCATTAATGGTGGTTTGGAATCTTGATGGCTCCCATCAACCAGCACAATTGACTGTAGATGGCTCTGTTTTACTTGTAAGTCTTCCTGTATATGTGTGTGCTGGCAAGTGGGTAATGAAGTCTTACAGTGACATGTGATCATGTCACCTGAACTGGAATCCATCTTTAACCTAGTGTTTTTCCATTGAGAAGGAAGGGTGGGAAGCCAGAGGGACAAAGGATTCCTGCCTTATGCAAAAGATATATAAGTGGGTGGAACAGAACAAATGGAGGCGGCCATCATGAGAAATCCCCTAGCTACCACCTGAGCTGGAAGAAGGACTGTACCAGGGAAAAGGATTGTGCCCAAACTAGGAAGGCATCCAGTCAGTGAAAGAAACTTATTGAAACATCTCTGAGGGTGAGATTTTATCTGTATTCAGTTTTATGACTGAATTAGGCTACCACCTAGCTACCACCTGAGCTGGAACAAAGGACAGTAACTACAGGGGGTGTGAGTGATTGTTGGACCCAGACTTGGAGACTAGTCTGTAAAAGGAAACTTACTGAGTGAGGTTTTTATTGGTATTCAGTTTTCTTAGACATAGACTTGCGTGTTCTATTTTATTTTACTTGGTAATTCACTTTGTTCTGTCTGCTATTACTTGGAACCACTTACATCCTACTTTCCTTATTTAATAAAATCACTTTTTACTTATTAATTAACCCAGAGTATGTAGTAATACCTGGGGGTAGGGGGGAAAACAGCTGTGCATATCTCTCTATCAGTGTTATAGAGGGCAAACAATTTATGAGTTTACTCTGTATAAGCTTTATACAAGGTAAAACAGATTTATTTGGGGTTTGGACCCCATTGGGAGTTGGGCATCTGAGTATTAAAGACAGGAACACTTATGTAAGTTGCTTTCAGTAAAGTCTGCAGCTTTGGGCATATGGTTCAGACCCTTGGTCTGTGTTGGAGCAGCCTGGCATATCTGGCTCAACAAGACAGGGTGCTGGAGTCCCAAGCTGGCAGGGAAAGCAGGAGCAGAAGTAGTGTTGGCACATCAGTTTGGCAGCCCCAAGGGGGTTTCTGTGATCCAACCCATCAGAGTATCTTCTTCCCAATAAGTTTGCGATAGGGAGCAAGATTTGTTTGCAGGTGTTTCTAACTATCTCTATTTCTTTCCCCCTCCCCCAATAATAGAATCACCTGGGGAGAATAAAGCTGCCTCCTCTTCTTCAATCTTCTTTTCAGGAACGAAGAAGTTAAGAGAAGGAGATTCTGGTATCAGAGAGCCAATCATCTATCGTGGAGTGCCATTAATGTGTGTAACAGGTCACTGACTCACCACAACAGCACCCCCTGCTGGTTGCTCCAGGAATTAGCTCTGTTCTAGCCATGGAGCGCCCTCTGTGGGTGGTGTCCCACCCGTTGCCTGCTCAACTGTGCTGTCTGAGACCCACATTGCTTCCTGGCTTGTGGCATCTTCTTCTCGACACAGCTCTCCAGCTGTGCCCCTGCTCTATTCCCCCCCTTCCGGGGGTATCAGCAGTCCTCAGACTGCACCTGCCTTCATGGCCACCTGCTGCCCCAAAGTCTAGTCCCTTGCCTCAGGGACAAGGCACAGTCCATCGACCACGCTCCTCCATGGTAAGGTGCAGTGTAAGGGGGGCGGGACAGGGGGAGACCTAGGCCCGCCCACTACTCTGGGTCCCAGCCCAGGGACCCTCTGGAGGCAGCCATGTCCTGCCCTCCTTCTCTCCCCCATACTGCTCACACTCCCTGGACCACTTCTCCTTGGCCCTTGCACCTTCTCAGCCCTCTCTTTCAGGGACCTCAGCCTGGCAGGTATCAGACTGGAGCTTTCCTCTGCTCCCCAGAGCCTGCCCAGTGCTGCTCTATTTAAGGTGCTATCCCTGGGAGCCAGTCCTCCTCCCTTGCTTGTCAGGGAGAGACTCCTGTCTCCTCTGCTTTGCAGCCTTTATATAGGGCCCAGCCTGGCCCTGATTGGCTGCTTCTAAGCCTTCTCTGATTGGCTGGGTTCTGCACAGCAGTCCCTCCACTCCAAGAACTGCTATTAACACTTTGTCTGCCAAAGTGAGGCAATTGCCCCACTTCACACCCTCCCCCTTAAAATCACCCAGAGGGGTGTGTCTTACCTCCCCAGCTTCCTTCACAGCTGGGTGGGCAGGAAATCCCTTTCCTGTTGCAGGCTCTCCATTCTCTGGAGCAGCTGGCTTCCCTCCTCCAGTGTTTGGGTCCTCACCATAGCCCCCTCATCTCCCACGTGGGTTTCCCTCTCTGTTTGGGTCTCCATCATAGCCTGTTTCACCCCTGCATGGCTTCCCTTATTTATCTGGGGCCCCTCTGCCCAAGACAGGGCAGGTCCTCCCAACCCTCTTCTTCAGGGCAGTCTTAGACTGAGCCTGATCCTCTGGCCTCCCCTTCCTTCTCTGGGGGCAACGCCATTTTAAATGGCCCTCGTTGTGGCAAAGGAAGCACCTCCTGTGCCTTCCTTTTGCCACAGCCCTCCCACAGTGTGTTCCTGGCTTAGCCCTTCCTTCAGGGCTACCCTGAGCCCTGCAAGTCCCCTGAGGGCACTCCTTCTTTCTGTGTCCCAGTTCCCCACAAGCCCAACAAACCTGGGGGCCCCCTTTTTACCCTCACAGGGGACACTCTCCCTGTACTTTCCTTGTCTGGGTGGGGCTTCTGTGCCCCAACCCAGTAGAGGCACTCCCTTCTAAAGTGTCGCGGTTGCCCACAGGCAAAACAGCTCTTTTGCTTTGTCACCTTTGTCCCACCCTTGGTGCCTGGCCTCCCACGAGGCCCATGTGCCCACCCCTGCAGCAGCCAGAACAGTCCCCATTGCTGCTCGGTGAGCTGGTTCACACAGGCCCTCCACTAATAATCCATCTTCTCCACCATTGGTTTCTCAAGTCTTTCTATGCAGCACAATCTGCCCAGTCCTCTCTCTTCCCCTTGTATCAGGGGGGACCACGTATGCCCAAATTCTCCTGCACATGTAACGGGTCGCTGACTCATCACCACCTGCTGGCTGCTCCGGGAATTAGCTCCGTCCTAGCTGTGGAGTGCCCTCTGCGGGTCGTGTCCCGCCCACTGCCTACTCGGCTGTGCTGTCTGAGACCCACGTTGTTCCCTGGCTTGCGGCGTCCTCTTCTGGACACAGCCCTCCAGCTGTGCCCCTGCTCTATTCCCAGGTATCAGCAGTCCTTAGTCTGCATCTGCCTTCGTGGCCACCTGCTGCCCCAAAGTCTAGTCCCTTGCCTCAGTGACAAGGCACAGTCCATTGGCCATGCTCCTTTGCAGCCTTTATATAGACCCAGCCTGGCCCTGATTGGCTGCTTCTAAGCCTTCTCTGATTGTCTGGGTTCTGCGCAGCCGCTCCTAGGGCTGTTATTAACCCTTTGTCTGCCAAAGTGGGGCAACTGCCCCACTACAATATGATATTAAAATTTGTTCCTGACAGTGATGTGCTGTAGTTGTTCAGCTTAAACAGAGGTGACTAAGGGGGATATGATGGAAGTCTATAAAATCATGAATGGTGTGGAGTGAATAGAGAAGTGTTATTTACCCTTTCACATCAGCACCGAAAACGGATGAAATTAATAGGCAGCAGGTTTAAGATAAACAAGAGGAAGTACTTTTTTCACACAATGTATAACTAACCTGTGTAACTCATTACCATGGGATGTAGTGATGGCCATAAGTATAACTGGGTTCAAAAGAGAACTGGATAAGTTCACAGAGGATAGGTTCACTGATAGCTAATAGCCAAGATGGTCAGGGATGAATTCCAGGCTTGGGGTGACCCTACACCTCTGACTACCAGATGCTGGGAGTGGAAGATAGGGATGGATCACTCCACAATTACCCTGTTTTGTACACTCCTGGTGAAGCTCTCGTACAGACTGCTGTTGGAAACAGGATACTAGGCAAGATGGATCACTGATCTGACCCAGTATGGCAGCTCTTGTATTCTTATGAAATGGTTTTGTAAATATCCTTTTTTTCTGGCTTTGAAATTATTTTGTTTTCATATTTGGAATTATCCATGTTACTACAAGTTCCACATTAGGTACATTTTTGTAACTGATTTTAACTTAAATAGTATTTCTAATGCACTGTAATAAATATAATTTTTCTGTGGTGTGACACATCTTCCAATTGATCTGTTTGTAGCTATGAAAAGCAAGGGGTGGGGGTGAGGAGGAGAGAGATTGTTCCGTAGCTATTTGGATGAATTGCTCCTAGAATGCTGGAGATTTACTGTGCCTTAATCAATGAATAATTATTCTGTACTGATGTCAATAGGATCTGATGAGAAAGGGGTACATGTGATTCTTTGTCTCTCTTGAGGTTGCAAACACAAACTATAGAACTATTAAGCACGATTTAATTGCTTTGCATCTGAGAGGAGTGTCTATAGGAGCACATTCAGCGTCTCTTGCAGAATTGAGAGGAACAGCAAACAAAGCATGTGGTCCAATTAACACTGGCAATGTGTATCATCGTTGAAATTCATATAAAGACTAGAAATGCACCTCTTTAAAGAAGAATTATAAATATATTCATCATGCTTTTGAAGGTGAAAGTACTCAGAATAGATTTCCAGAGTACTTCCTGTCAGGAGAAAAATCTCTTTTAACCTCATTTAGTTTTTTTTCAAGGAAGATGTTTTTCCTGTTTTGCAGATTCCTGTGTCAGAATCTGATTGGTGATCCTTGCTACTGATTTATAGACTGAGGGATGATTGCTTCGCTTTGCCAAATCTACTAACTAAAAAACTATCTAACTATCATTCTTTTGCCAATGATCATAAGTCACCACCTTTTGTTGCCAATCTTCTTCGTTATTAATCTCTGGCTTTAGCAGTAGTCCTTTGAAAGCTGCCACTCTGGGCGTCGACATAGCTGTCACAAGGTGTTTGGATCAGAGTTCCAAAAAGTTTGACACTTGTCACACAAGAAAGGAAAATGGAAGCTAACACCAACAAATAGCAGAGCTGCATATTACAGTTTTTCACCTAGAAAACTTAGGCTTATACGATAGCTTGAATCTATCTTTAAAATTTTGAAACAAAATAAAAGCTTTAATAAAAAAAAATTAATAGACTAGGTTGTTTTGACCATAGCACTAGAGATAAAAATATCAGAATATATCCTCGTTGGGTGAGGATTACAATAATTTATTTATTTATTTTTGGGAAAATCGCTCCAGATGTTCTTGAAGGACAAAATTCAGCAGAACCTGACAGTAGACTATAAGCAAATATTTAACTAATTTAATACTAAACTGTATTTATGTTGTAAGCGCAATCCTTAAATAGTCCAATTCTTAGAAGAAACTTGTGTTTTGTGTTTGTTCAGCACCTACCGCGATAGAGCCCTTTTCCTGATGTGGTTTCTAGGTTCCACTACAAATATCACAAGAGCTTTCATGCAGCAGGGTGCCCAGACCATATCTATGAACTAATGAAGAGAAGGAAGAATCTGGGAGTGGTATTTTCCCACAAATCTTCCAATGTTATTCTCTCTTTTGGCTTATATCACCTCTACTATTTCTGAAGCAGAACCTGCCAATAATACTGAATGGAGCACAACTGTTTGGTAGTTTTGTGATACTAAGAAACATTCACTGGGACTTTCTAGCATGGACATGATTAATTATTTATGTGTTGTATAGAAAGTGCTAGGTTAATGCCAACCCATGCTGTATTATTATTTATGGATTTTTGTAATGCTAATAGCCTCTCTAGTTAAGAAGACCCACCCCGTTCCCGTTAGAGGAGTCAGGAAATAGTCAGAAGCAAGATCAAAAAGAACTCTCAGCTTTAGCAAATGGAGTGTGAGTAAATGAGGTAGAGGACTTTTCTCTTCTTTTCTATTAAGCATTCCAGATGGTAGTTGCCCTGCATCAGGAAATAGTGTGTGAGAAACGAAGGTGAGAGGAAGCAAACAAGGGCTGCACTCATGCAGCCTGCAAATGGTCAAAAAGCTTTAAAGGGGTCACAAGCAGACAGCAGTTTGACTTTCTTCCCTTCCATTGAAGACCTCTTACCCTATTCATCATTCATTGGGAAGCAGAGGCTTATAGGAAGCCAGTTTTGGGCTCGTTACAGTTCAGGACATCTGCATGTGTATTTTCTGTCAGTGGTTCAGCAAGGGCACTCACTCTCTGCTTCCGTCTCACCAGCCATTGCCTTTCTGGGTGGAGACCCACATCTCTCTTCCTTCTGACCAGTGGTGCTGATGATGGAAACTATTGTAAACCATGTATTTGTTGTTTGTTATTGCTACTTCAAGCCAGGGGGAAGGCAGCACCCCTAGTTCCAGCACCACTGCTTCTGATCAGGGTATTCCCAGGTTGCACAGTTCCCTGCCTTCACTGTGAATTTCCAAGCACTGACAGGCTACCAAGGACTCTGACTTGCTTTCTGTTCCGAGACTGATAAGAGTGATTGTCAACTGTTATAAATTACCACACTGCACTTTCTGTGCAAGCCTATTTTATTCTGAAGGTAAAAAGCATTACAGAGAAAACCTATTAAAAACAATAAAAGAACCTACATACATGCTCATAGGCTTACCAGCATTCACCCCAACCCTATGTAACCCTTCTGCCCATCTAAGTTGGCAGCAACAAGGGCCAGGTTCTGTATCTAGGGGTTCCGTTTCAATAACGCAATGCAAAACCGGCTCGAGCCCCCACCCAGTGACAATTACATACTACCCCCTGGGTGCCTCTAAGAGGCAATACTTCCCCTCTCGCAAGCACGGAGTCTGAGTGTAGCAGAAAATGTTTAATAACATGAGGTAAATGACATCAGCATTCAATTGGAAAAAACACCACAAACAGGATTCATAACACAAACCATGAGCAAAAAAACCCACCCCAGCAAATTGGGCTGTGTCCTTTCTCTTTGGTTCTTGAATCCAGCAACCCAAAAATCACCCAGAGTCCCCAAAGTCCAACACCCCCAAAGTCTTTTAGGTCCAGCAACCACCCAAAGTCCCAAAAGTCCAACAACCCCCAAAGTCTCTGTCCCTGGCCAGTGCAGCCCCAGAGTAAAAGGGGGGGCACTCAGGGTGTTAAGGAGCACCTTACGTGATCCGAGGCCGGCCGTCTCTTCATGGGGTTCTGCCGCAGCCTTCACCACAAGCCAGTCCACTCCCTGCCATCCCACGAACCGCTCCGCTCTACAAGCTGCTCCACTCTGCTCCGCGACCTGTGAGCCGCTCCAGCCATCCCCGCAAACAGCTCCACTGGCCGTTCCTTGGGCGCTCCAACCATCCCCGCAAGGCTCCATGCCGCTCACTGCTCCTCCAGTCATCCCCACAAATTGCTCTGCCAGCTGCTTAGCAATATAGCTTCAGGCTCCCCCACTAGTTAACACAGCACTTAATAACTTTAACTCTTTTGTGATCTCAGCTCTTAGTGATTTCAGCTCAGAGTAGGGGAGCCCCAGTGTTGGTGCACCATTGGCCCAAAGTGAATTCAGCTCAGCAGCCTCCAGCTGCTGGATTCCTCCTAATGGAATCAAAGTTAGCTCTGACATTCAACAGTGGAGAGAGAAGATGGTGCAATTGGTGTGTCAAGCCCTCAGAGGGGACCCATACTATCAGATACAAATACTTGTTCCCACCCTCTCTCCATTCACTGGGTTTTGTAACCCATGCCCCTTGTCAAGCAAGTGCTACTTAGGTAATGGTGAAGGACTCACTCAGTCCTTCTGTCATACAACTGTTCCACTGGCCTTGATTCACAGAATCAGGGTAACAAAACTTTATTCTTCCTGCCCGAATAACAGAGAAACTGGGGATCCCACACCAGCCAAAGTAACCACTTTCAGCTGCTGTTGTTGCATGCCACGTGCGTGGGTGTGCCTATGCAAACAAGATCAGCCCCTAGAGTTCTTTTCCACACTTGCCATAATTCACCACCAGATGTCAGGGTAGAGCTCATCCTGATTCTGCTTACACTTACATGGGTTCTGGCAGGCCCAGTCCTTCCAACCCCACCCTAAGGATTGGGGACCCACCTTGGACCAGAAGTCCTGTTCTTTTGCTGGATCAGAAAGAAAGCATGAGCCAGTTTAAAACCAGACTATGTATCCAAACCCCCCTTCTTTGTCTGTTGGTCCCTGGAGAATCCCGTTGAACTAGTATATGCAAACCTCTCCAGGCAGATGGCTTCAAAAGGCTTATCATGGAGGAAATACATTAGCATCCATCCTCCTCCATACTAGAAAAGCTACATACAGTGCCACAATAACCCATATACAATTGCGTTTTTAAAACACTGTATCCCAAAGGAACAAACTCTAATTCAGTAAAGTTTGTTAAAGATATTACAGGAAATTGTCAGTCTGTCACAGGGCTCACTGTCCACATGTGGTCCAAAGATTAGGGTTGAGTATCAGTTCATAATTAAATTAGATAACAATCCTGACATAGAGAACTGAGCTTAAGACTGTGTCACAATCACAGGAAGAAACAGCCCAACACAAGCGCCTTTAGCCGTACCTAGCATTCAGTTCTGAAAGTTTTGCTGCACCATTTAACTAATCTTTGCTTGATAAATACAGCAAGCTTAAATGATCTGTGAGTGGAGTTTGCACAGTTTTAAATAGTAATGCGAGGGTACAGTGCTTTCCTCTGTTTCAGGCTTGACAACATGGCTATCATTTCTGACAGCTTGATATGATGGTAGCTATTCTGTGTCAGATGAGAGTGGCTGATGCCATGGTGCTGTAGTGTTCACGTTTGTTAGAAAATTAGATGGTGATCTTTAAAAAAAACAGCTGCTTAAACCTTTGACTGCCTGGCTTTTTCTTTGCAGGTGTGTAATTTGAATGAACAGTAGCCAACATGCCTGAGGTGTTAAGAGGATGATGCATTTCCTGTAGGCATGAATAGTTTTAAATTAAACAGGAACACCTTACTGTCAGTTTGTTGTTTTTCAGATAGATATTTTTTTAAAAAAGGAAACTGAAGCCAATTAGCCCGGAAGTTTAACCTCTTTTAGCTTAGCTTCTTTTATGGGAGCTTTTTGACCTTTTAAAATAAATCATTTTCTTTCTTCTTTCATTGCTCTCCTTCCTCTTTGAATCAGTTCCTAGTGTTTCACATGCTGGGCCCAAGGAGCAGGCTGCTTAAATTCAAGAATGATTTTGAGGGGATGAAGTTTACAAGATTTTGAATTCTTGCCATAAATCCCTGGCAGACAGCCAAGAAACCTCAGAGGAAGGAGGCTAATGAAGGGAGGGTAGAGAATATCTGGAGAGTGTGGCTGGTAATGCAGTATTCATTTAATTGGGTGCAGGTATCGGTGCAAACTTCTCCATTTTAATTGGAAAAGGGAAGAAGGGGGGGCTATTAAGGAGGAAGGGGAAAAATGCATAAAGTTTTCAAGCCGAGGAGCCAAAAGAAGGGCTGTATATTGCAGAGAAAGAACTCAATTTAGGGCAATTTGCTCTGCAAGCTGGGCTGCAGTGTCCCCTGGGGATAGGGATGAGGAAGAAAATGAAACCAAAAGAGAACTTGATAAAATCACCTAGCACAGACAATCTCAGTAGAATAGGTTTTACTGAGTTAAATCTGCCCCAATCAATGTGATTCTTTTCATATAAGTTACAAATAAAAAGCCACAAGATTACAATAAAAATCGAGGATATAGTGCTGCTGATGTTGCACATGGGAGTCTTAAGGACTTGTTGTGGAATATAGAGTTTTTTTGAAACCATCATGTTTGATTTTTTTGATTTTCACCCAGCCAGGAGAATAAAACCTTATCTTCCCCCTCCTCCCTAATCTTTATTATCTTTAAAGTAAGGGTTCTGGTAATATGTGAACCTCACTGAGCTTAATTTTCAGTGCACTGCATGTCTGAACATGTTTTAGTACTGAAATTTGTTAAACCTGAACTCAATCTTGATTTCTTATTGTAATAACTGAAGCATTTTCCCATGTTCTTTTTGCCTTTGTGAATGACAGAAGAAAGTGAAAACACAAGGAGCTGCTTTCTGACCCTCACATCTGGATGTGTGAGGATGATAGTGTGTGTGTGTGTGTGTGTGTGTGTGTGTGTGCATGCACAGATACTGGATCCACTGTGAAGGCTTTGTTTGCTATCCTCTAAAATGCCTGGATTTCTAACACCAGTGCCTCTGTGAATGCAGATGTTAAATAAGGGTGCATGTGCATCCAAAACAAGTAGTAGGATGGTTGTGTGCTTTGTGAGTGTAATTTCCTGTGGACCACCTGAGTAGTGGAACAAGTGTAACATAAACTCTATATGGATAAAGACCTCTCTGGATGCAAAGTTGATGCTAGCTGTGTGTCCTAAGTGGAGAGCTGTTTTTTTGCTTCAGCCATTATACAGGATGAAACAGTTACTATAGGGTAATTGATGAAAAGACTCAGGCAAGGGGTATCAGGGTATCTGTGTGAGGAGGAGTATATGGGATAGATATGCAACCCAGTGGGAGTGGCTGCAAGAGCAAGGATTTTGGATAAGAAAAGGGAGGGGCATACAACTCAGAGGGAAGTGATTGCTGAGGAGTAGCTGGAATGCTGTGTAGGGAGGAGTGGGCTGCACTCCTCAGTTGGGAGGGAGTAGGGGATGAGGCTCTGTTTGTTCTATTCCTACACTAAGGGTATGTCTACACTACAAGAGTAGTTCGATTTTACTTAAATCGAATATGTGGAATTGATATTACAAAGTTGAACGTGTGTATCCACACTAAGGACAGTAATTCGACTTTGTGAGTCCACACTAACGGGGCAAGCATCGACATTGGAAGCGGTGCACTGTGGGCAGCTATCCCACAGTTCCCGCAGTCCCCGCTGCCCATTGGAATTCTGGGTCGAGCCCCCAACGCCTGCTGGGGGAAAAATGTGTTGAGGGTGGTTTTGGGTAACTGTCATCATCCAACCGTCACTCCCGCTGTCCCTCCCTGAAAGCGCCGGCGGGCAATCAGTTCACGCACTTTTCTGGTGAGTGACAGCGCAGATGCCACAGCACCGCGAGCATGGAGCCCGCTGCGACCATCGCTGCAGTTATGGCCATTGTCAACACCTCACACCTTATCATCCACCTTTTCCAGAGGCAGATGCTGAGAAATCGGGCGAGGAGGCTACGGCAGCACGGTGAGGACATGAAGTCTGAGAGTGGCACAGACCTGTCACAAAGCATGGGACCCCGCTCCGTGAACATCATGGTGGCAATGAGTCATGTTGATGCTGTGGAACGGCGATTCTGGGCCCGGAAAACAAGCACGGACTGATGGGACCGCATAGTGCTGCAGGTCTGGGATGAATCACAGTGGCTGCGAAACTTTCAGATGCGTAAGGTAACTTTCCTGGAACTTTGTGAGTTGCTGTCCCCTGCCCTGAAGCGCAAGGACACCCGGATGCGAGCAGCCCTGACTGTCCAGAAGCGAGTGGCCATAGCCCTCTGGAAGCTTGCAACGCCAGACAGCTACTGGTCAGTCGCGAACCACTTTGGCGTCGGCAAATCTACCGTGGGGGTTGCTGTGATGCAAGTAGCCAACGCAATCGTTGAGCTACTGCTGTCAAAGGTAGTGGCCCTTGGAAACGTGCAGGTCATCATAGATGGCTTCTCTGTGATGGGATTCCCAAACTGCGGTGGGGCTATAGATGGAACTTACATCCCTATCCTAGGACCGGACCACCAGGCCAGCCAGTACATTAACCGAAAGGGCTACTTTTCAATGGTGCTGCAAGCACTGGTGGACCATAGGGGACGTTTTACAAACATCAACATCGGATGGCCGGGCAAGGTTCATGACGCTCGTGTTTTCAGGAACTCTGGTCTGTTTAGATGTCTGCAGGAAGATATTTACTTCCCGGACCAGAAAATAACGGTTGGGGATGTGGAGATGCCTATAGTGATCCTCGGGGACCCAGCCTACCCGCTAATGCCCTGGCTCATGAAGCCCTATACAGGCGCCCTGGACAGTGAAAAAGAACTCTTCAACTACCGTCTGAGCAAGTGCAGAATGGTGGTGGAGTGTGCTTTTGGATGTCTCAAGGGGAGATGGAGAAGCTTACTGACTCACTCTGATCTCAGCGAAACCAATATCCCCATTGTTATTGCAGCTTGCTGTGTGCTCCACAATCTCTGTGAGAGCAAGGGGGAGACCTTTATGGCGGGGTGGGAGGTTGAGGCTAATAGCCTGGCTGCTGATTACGCCCAGCCAGACAGCCGTGCGATTAGAAGAGCCCAGCGGGACGCGCTGTGCATCCGGGAGGCTTTGAAAGCTAGGTTCCTCAGTGAGCAGGGTAACCTGTGACTATTTAGTTTGTTTAAAGAGAAGCTGAACCTGCCCCCGTTTCTTTACCCACTTAATGTTGACTATCCTCTCCAGCTACATACCCCGTTCACCCCCCCCTTCCAACACACGTTTAAAAATAAATAAATTGAACTTTGTTAATGAACACCATTTTCTTTATTACGGATTTCGCAGTAAAGTGTTGAAACTGGGACACAGACTGTGGTGGGGAGCGGGCGTAGTGATGGAAAGAATGCTTCTAAACTCGAGGAATGACAGGCTCCTGCTCCTAGAGCGGTCCGCAGTGGTGGACTGGTTGTTTCAATGGGGCCTGCCACCCCTCCTTTTCGGGACTCTGTGTGTGGGGGCTATGTGACTTTGTGGCTGGGGAGGACGGTTACAGATCCCCTGCTGCGTGGCTCTGTGATCCAGGATAAGGACCGCTGCATAAGATCTGTAACCACCCTCCCCCGCCACAAAGTCACATGTCCCCCCCCCCCC